>NC_056736.1:392762342-392954842 GCF_019279795.1 Protopterus annectens
TAAAGGTTTTCACAGACAGTACCACAGTTGTGTTACACCAATAAGCAGGGGACAAGCACAGAAATCTTACCTTCTTTGCAGGTTGGCCGTTCAGGCTTGGGATTTTGCAGTCTGCTGTCACTAGGTTCTTCAAGCGGTTTACATTCTTTCAGTGCAAAATCTGGTGGCAGGGTTTTTTCCCCTCCTCTCCCTTCAGAGCACACTCTTGTGGCATAGTTTTTTTTAACCCTTTATTAAATCACCACTTTTGACATAAGCATACTTACAATTATATAAAAGTAATCAAACCATATTAACAAGTTCACATTTACAAGCATTATACATCACATCTATTTATATACATAATATAATCAAAGCAACACTACACAAATTGTTCAGTTCCTCCCTTCTTTTAAACCTCTTTCCTCCTCCAAAACATTTTTCTGCGTGTATTGTTCCTGCAATTTTCAATTTTTTTCTAAGTAATTTGCACCTACCCTTTTCTAAATATCCTACTTCCTGTTCTTTTATCACTGATACAGTATTATGTTCTTCAGGTATTGTTTGGTTTATATTTTGATTTCCATTTTGCAATAATTGCTTTTTTGAGGTTCTCTGGCTTGATTCTCAGCTGGAGTGCCTTCTGTGTGGAGTCTGCATGTCTTCCCCATGGTCAAGTGACATTTAAAAGACATGCAGGTAGGTGCATGCGTGAATGGGCGTGCCTTTTTTGAAGGTTGGGCATCGGGCTGGCACCTCGTCACCGTAAAAATCCACTGTCAATCATTAGCGGACCGGAGTTCCGCTGTGGCGACCCCTAACTGGGAAAAGCCGAAAGACATTAGTTTAGTAATTGCTTTTTTGGAAGCCACCAGAATTAAACTTAATAAGGCCTTACTATGGCTAGGCAATTCAAGTCCTGTATCCCAGCTAAAAAAAATAATTTCCTTAGTTGCACTCATTTACTCACCCAGTATTCCTGACAAGAGTACTCTGTAGTGAATGTGTCTGCCAGCTCGTTATACTCCAAAAACATATGTTGTCAGGTACCTATTTCTTCCATATTATACCTCCAACATTTGCCATCTACCTGTGGAAAAATTCTTTGTAGTCTGCTTGGGGTATAAAATATGTACACAAACACTTCCAGGCAAAAATCCTAAATCTTTTAGATTGTGTTGCATATTTGGGACCCACACATATGTTCTCCCATTGTTTCTATGAGAATCGTTTATCTAATCTCTCTTCTCAGTTTTTTTCTTTTTTTCCCCATAATAAATCTTTATTATTATATTATTTTCATACACAATTAAAAACAAGAACAACATTTTTAGAAAAAGCTAATATTACTAACCATCACACCAAACAAATATACAATATTTACAAGAATGCTTCCATGTGAAACATTAATAATAGAAGAAAAACAAAGAGTAATTAATAACATTTCAAGTAATAGACAGTTTGATTACAACATTCTCTCCAAACATATAAATAATTGTTAATACCTTCAAGTTAAAAGTATTATGCTAGTATAATATTAAATATCTGTTCCCACATTTTTAAATTATTAATATTTTTATTATGCAGATTTAAAAGTAGTTTATGAGCTAATATATGCCTTGTTGCCAAAACTCTAAAGTTTTCCCATGATGTTTTAGATGGGTCTAACCAATTAGTGGCTATATAAATTTTCATTAATAGAAAAATATTAATATATATATTACTTTGTGATCTAGGGAGTTCTTTCGGGGGAATATGCAAAATCATAAATTTCCATGACAACGTTGTGCTTTGGTAACCCATCTTCTGAAGTTGAATCTTAAAGGAATTCCAAAGCTTGTATATGCATTTACAGCTCCAGAACATATGAAGAAGATCAGCCGGTTGAGTTTTACAATATGGACAGGTTGGAGAGCTTCTAGAGTTAAATTTATGCAGGGTAAGGCGTGTATAATATGCATTATTCCATATCATCATCTGGGTATATATCAATTTTTGAAGAGAAGTAGATTTGATAGTCAAGTCAATTGCTTTTAACATAATACTTTTGTCTGTCAATAGGATTTTCTCTTCCCAATAGTTTGATAAAAAAACTTTATCATGAAATCTAAATTCTTTAATTAATTTATTTGTTGTTGTTATATATTTAATATCCTGTTGGAGAGCTTGCCACAAATCAGAGCATTTATTCACAGTCTCATCTTCAGGTTTAAAATTTTTAAAGTAACTTATAGCAAGTTCTCTAATTTGTCTCAAAATAAGATAATTTTTAGGTAGGTTAAATTATTGTCTTATTTGGTTGGCCGAACATTCAAGATATTTATATATATCAATCAAAGTTAAATTAACTATTAATGGAAACTTTTTAAGATCAATTAATTGATTATTCAATTTTAAATTAGGATTCCTATGAAAGGGTTGAAAAACCATCATATGCTGAACTAGATCTAATGATTGAAATAAGTCTTGTAAAGAAATTATGTCTGTTTTAATGTGTTCAATAATCCCATATAATTTCAAAGTATCTTTACCTAAAAAAGGTATTGCTTTTGGATTAATATTCAACTTTAAAATATATTTATAATTCAAGATTACCCAAGTTGGTGTCCACTTAGTACTAGTGATATCATAGTTGGCAATTCTTAGAATTCTATTAGAGTTTACAATTAAATAATACATTTCAAAATTAGGCAACTCCAGTCCTCATCTATTTTTTGGGGTCATTAATTTATCATAAGATATCCTGTTTTTTTTTGGTTCCCAAATGAATTTAGCCAATTCTTTATGAATTTGTTTAAAAAATGTCTTCGAAAGTATTAGTTGGGCTGACCTGAAAATATATAATAGCCGTGGTAGTACATTCATTTTAACAATTGAAACTTTTGGTAATACTGGCAGTCGTAAATTTTTCCACCTCCCAAAATCAGAAATTATTTGGTCCCAAATTGTTTTAATGTTATTATTGTAGAAGTCTTTATTATCTGTAGAAAACTCAATACCTAAGTATTTAATATTTTCTTTAAATGTTACCTGCCCAACCAAAGGTAATAGCGAAAAAGGTTTAGGTGTCTTTAAAGGGAAGATATTGTTTTTTTCAAGTTAATTTTATAGTTAGAGACTTCTGAAAAGTCATTAACAGCCTTCAATAATTTTTCAGTATCTGATATTGGAGATGCACAATAAATGTTAAGATCATCAGCAAAAGCTGCCATTAATATTTTGGTTCCATAAATTATTGGGACATTATGATAGACATTCTGCTTAATATATAAGAACAAAGGTTCAAGATAAAGATTAAATAGTAAAAGGGGACAAAGGGCAGCCCTGGCGTGTTCCAGTCTTAATCTGTATTCTTTTAGAGAAACTTCTATTAATATGCAGTGTAGTATAGGGATTACTATATAATATTTGTAACATTTGAACAAACACATGGGAAATATTAAAATAAGGTAAAAGATCAAACAAAAAATTTGTATCAACCCTATCAAAGGCCTTCTGTGTATCAATTATAAGGGCATAGACATTAAGATTATTTTGTTTAGCATGTGTTATCATAGTATGTAATGTAAGTGTATTGTCACTGGTTTGTCTACCTGCCATAAATCCAGCCTGTTCTTTGGATATTATATGAGTCATGATTATCTTCAGTCTAGATGCTATAATAGAGGTTAGAATTTTCATGTCTACATTTATTAATGATATTGGTCTATAATTATCAGGGTTTTGGGGATCTGAATTGGCTTTATTTATAAAAATAGTTTTTGAAGCGTTAAGATGAGGATCATTAATTTTATTCCTAATTATGTAGTTAAATACAACTGAAAGTATCTTACCAAAAGTATTTGCAAACCTTTTATAAAACTCCACTGTCAACCCATCAGGACCTGGTGATTTATGTGATTTCATATGTTGGATTATATATACTACTACTTCTTCAGATATCGGTTTGACCAAGTCATTTTGAATATCCTGTCCTATTTTTGGAAACTTAATTGATTGTAAAAATTTTTCATAAATTCTGAGTGAGGACATATCCTTTTGCCCATCATAAATATTAGTATATATTCCCTCAAAAATGTTAATGATATCCTCTGTTTTAGAATATATAATATTATTAAATTGTATTTCCAAAATTTGCACTGTTGTTTTCGATTGATTAATGATCCTAGCTAACGCTCTCGGTGTTTGAACATGATTAGTGTACCTCACTAACGTCTTATATTCTTGAAATGTTAATCTACTATTTTGAATTAAGAAGAGATCCTTTTGACATTTAAGCAGTTCCTTCTCTGTTTGTTCATTAAAATTCCAAAACAGTTCTTGATCAAGTAGTTTAATTTTTGTTTCTAAATTTTTAATATCTCTGTTTAGTATTTTTTTATAATAAGAAGCTTTTTGCAAAAGGATCCCTCTTATTTGTGTTTTAACTGTCGTCCATTCAATATCTGGGGTATATTGTTGTTTCTTTAGACCAACCAATAAATCTTTAAGGTAATTTGTAATTTCTTGTATTATTTCTTCCTTATTCAGCAAATTTGGGTTTAGAGTCCAATTATAACCTCTTTGTCGCAAGGTATCCTTTACCTCCGTAGCAAAACTCAGCGAAATTTTCGAGTGATCTGACAGATAACGTGCATTTATAACAACTATAGGTTCTAGATTAATCAATGTTCTTGAAATCAGAAAGAAATCTATTCTGGACCACATTTTATGACATGGGGAATAAAATGTAAAATTATTTGTGCTATTAACATTGTTCAAATAGTGAAAAGGGTCATAAAGTTGAAAATCCTCTTTAATGCCATTCATTGCTAATACAGCCTGCTTATTAAATGCTCTTTGTGGGCAAGATCTATCCAACTTCGGATTTTGGTAAGCATTCCAGTCACCTCCAATAATTACATAATATCTATCAAATTGTGTTAAAATTGAGTACAATGATGTTATAAATATTTGTTGATCATTACAGGGCGCATAAATATTTAAAAGTAAAATAGGTTTATCAAATAGGGTAGATACAAGAATAACGTAGCACCATCGCCCATCTTTATCTGTGTTAGAATCTAAAATTTTTTCCTTATATTGATCTTTAATAATAATAGCTACCCCAGCACTATTTGACTTACCTTCCGATGCTACTACTTCTCTGATCCACTTCTTTTTTTTAATATCAACCCATTGATCATTCGTTAAATGCGTTTCTTGAAGTAAAATAAACCACGCCTTAGCCTGCAATAAAACATGTAACAATAGTTTCCTCTTCTTTAAGTTCTGGAGCCCTTTAACGTTCCATGAGTCTAATTCTCACATTTTCAAGGTTGGCTGTACAATGAAGGTTTTGGAGAGAAAACATAAAAGAAAAATAAAGTAAATTCAAAACCATACATAGTCTGGAAGCAACCCTTATATCCCGTCCTACACCAGTGCTTACCCATTATAACCCCGGACCAGGACATGTATAAGTCTTGTATAACATGGAATAGCAAAAGGTTTGAGAGAAAAAACAAATATAAAAACACCACATTATAAAATTTCAAACATGTTCCACAGTTAAGACCTATATAATCTAACTTATCTACGACAAAGCCTAAACTAAACATTCCCTAACAAGCGCTGTCATGATCTACAGCTCCTTGGTTAACTATTATTTAAGCAAATCAATATTGAAAATATTACAGTACATATAAAAAATAAAGCAAAAAAAGAAAGTTTTAATAATTGGATTAGCTATCTATACATAAACCGCATGCATAAAGAAAAAGAAATAATATATAAAAAGCACTTAATGTGTAAACAAAGTTATCATTTTACTACGAATATAACCTATATAAAAAAACAAAAAAGGGACCATGCTAGAATATAACCCTATACTAAAATAAGTATACAGCTAACTACTAATATCCCTGGTTATGAATTCACACTATCATAGTTTTATACTAAAGCAAACTACTAACTAATTAATATAATAGATTATCATCTCTACACAGTACATTAAAGACTATAATGACAAGTATAGTTATACAAACATTACTAAACCCTGCACCCTCTCTAAATAATATAACTACAAGATTCTAAATAAACATTTATAAGGGAAGGATATAAAATGTTCCTATGTGCTTAATTTACCATACAACAGTGTTATTTTAATGTTAAATAAGCAAAAAATTGTTTAAAACAGTTTTCTTCAGTTTCCCAAGCCTGGAAACCCTGTGAAATATTCACAATGGGGGACCACTTTTACAGACGGACTCCCGGAAGTGTCACAGCGAAATCTGCACCCACGACAGCATTTTAGGCATTTCCTGTCTTCCTCCTCGTCGAAAACAGTTCGTAGAAGCCATAAAACGTCGGGAAACGAGTGCAGATAATCAAGATAAGCCAAAACAAACAGTTTTATTAGTCAGGAAAAGGCCTAAAGCTTTACAAACGAAAACAAAGGATTACCCAGTCCTCGAGGCACAGTAAACAATGGATCCGACCTCAGCAGCATGCCAGTCCCAACGAAAGTTCAATTCAAGTCTCTGATGCAGGTAAAGCCTTGAAAACGTTTAGAAACAGATTTCTTGCCTCATTTTTGGTGGAAATATCATGTTTAGTCCCAGCCATTATAAATATAAGCATATTAGGGTATTTCATTTGAAACTTAATTTGTTTGTCAATAATAAATTAGCAGTATGGAGACAGACTGTCTAGCTTGTCTGACCTGTATAGGTAGATCCTGTGTCAGGGATATTTTATTATTTTTCCACATGATATAGCCTCCACTTTGTTTTGCAGTAGTAAGTATTCTGTTTACATCTTGATAATTAAGTATTTTCACATATACAGGTCCAGGAAAGTTAGATGCTTGTAACTCTCTCAGAGCTCTGTGTGCTCTTTCAATAATAATTTGTTTCACCTTATCAGAGTCATTTAGAAGCACTGCAAATATTTGTAGTATGGATGGAATTAATTCATTATACTGAATAATGGAATCCCTATGATAATAATGTTGTTTCTCCTGGATCTTGCTTCTAAGTCCGTAAGTTTGCTTTGCATAGCCTGTATATCCACATCATGTAGATTCGTTTTTTTTTGTGTAAAGTTAGTTTATCCTCATTTTCAGAAATTCGAGCTTCCATCTTATCCATTCTTTCCAGCAACTGAGTACATGAATTTCCAAATGTTTGTATTTGACAAGTCAGTTCCTTCAGGGCTTCTTGTATGGGTAGCAGAGCATTTCTGATGTCTTCCATGTTTAATGCTTGCTCAGGTCTAGTTTTAGTCCCTGGTTTCTGTTGTTCCTGTATTTTAGTAATTTTCTGTCATTTAGAAATCACATCTTTTTCTGGTGACTGTAATTCCGAAAGTTTTGTTTTGGTAGTTGTTATATTCCTGTTTTTTTCCTCTTTTGACATCTTGTTAGAACACAAAAACTTGCAGTATAGAAAGCACACAGTTCCTTTGTTTATTTCTCTCTGCAGAGCCAACTAATCTGATGTAATCCAGTGAAATATATTCCTTTTTTCCGGTTTTTCTTCTTAATACAGGATAGTAAAATATAGTTGAAGTTATTGTATCAAATATTTGATGTTAAAATCTTTGTAGTATCCACTCAGGGTTTAGATTTCCTCAGGTTAAATGGAGAGCTGCAATTCAGCAGTGCTCACAGAACAGCAGCCATCTTTGAATCTTCTCAGTTTTTTCTGACCTCTTCTGATTGATTCCTATAGTTATTGAGCAAAGCTTTATATGCCCTACTATTTATCCCTTTTTAGGAGCAGCTTCTGTTCTGCACTGATTGAGTTTTTAATTAAATCTAGGTCTTTATTTATTTATTTTACATTTGTTGACCGGGATTGTTCGACTGAGCTGAAGAGTCCTTTTTCAGCGGAGGCCCAGAGAGAAAAGCGCCAACATATACAATTTTCATTATAAATTAGCATTAAACAGCAATGTTACAGGATTATTACAAGGCATTAAGTAGCATTACAATGTTATACAGTGTTAATAATCAGGAATTCTCATATCCATTTCTCTTTGTCTATAGAAAGAACTCTGAGTTTAAAACTACTGTTTCACTGCATTGTTTCTGGATTTTCTACATCTGAGATTTGGATAGTTCCATTACTTTTTGATTCTGGTATTATATTACAGTTTGCAGTAAAACAAAGTTTATAAGACAACGCACTTTTTTTTGGTCTTAAAAACTGTTGGTTAGGGTCAGTTAGCAAACATTCCTTTTGCATTCATTCATTGAATAGGAATTTGATCTTGCTAAGTAGTGGGAGGAGCTGAAACACCGTTTTCTTACATTCTTTTTCATCTACAAGAGCTCAGAGTTTAAAACTGCTGTTTGACTGCATTGATGTTTGGATTTTTTCCTACCCACCCAATTTATTTTTTTTTAAACTTGGTGATTTTTAAGCTGCCCACCCCTACTGTAAATTAAAGTTTGCAAACCTATGCCAGTACTGTTTCTACTGGACTCTTAATATCTCAAACTGAAAAGGCACTCCCATTAGACTCTTAAAGCTCGCGGTAGCCCCTGTTTTACATAACCCAATTTCATCTAGAACTAGTGCAGACTGCAGTATTCAGAGCGTTAATCTGAATTATGTGTTCTTGTAGTATCCCTCACACTAGTGGGAGAATTGTGAGCTGCTGCAGGATCTGAACCTCATTTATTTCATTTCTGCTTCTTTTAATGTTTGTATTTTTCTTGGTGTAGGGTCTTAGTCTTGTAGTATAACTCAAATAGTGAGGGAATTGTGAATTGCTTTAGGATCTGAGGCTCATTTATTACTTTTCTAATGCATTTTTCTGCTTGCATTTTACTAGGTCTGGGACCTTAGTCTTGTATAACTCAAAACAGTGAGGGCATTGTGAATTTCTGCAGGACCTGAATCTCATTTATTACATTTCTACTGTATTTTTTTTTTCCTGTTTGCATTTTACTTAGTCTGTAGTAGCACCCACAGTAATCGGAGAATTGTGAATTGCTGCAGGATCTGAGCCACATTTATTACATTTCTCCTGTATTTTTTCTGTTAGCATTTTACTTGGTCTGGGACCTTTGTCTAGTCTTGTAGTATCATTCACAATAGTAAGAGTATTGTAAATTGCTGTAGGATTTGAACCTCATTTTGTTACATTTCTACCTCATTTTTCTGTTTACATTGTTTACTTGGTCTGGGAACCCTAGTCTTGTTGTATTACTCACAATAGTGAGGGAACTTATCACTCATGACCTCTGCTGAACATCAGTGGTTTGCAGTGACCTGTATAAAAGCAGGCATCTAGAGTTGTATTTGTCCACATAAAACAACTTCTGCTATTTTCTCAAGTATCTAACTGAATGTAGAGCAGCTACTTTGCCGGCTGAGAGGCATTACCCCAAAAGTGTTGTTTTCAATCAGTCACAGAGCTCTCCTCCCAGCTCAACATCTCTAAACCCTGATTTCACCACCAGTCATAGATAACAAAAAAAAGAGGATCCACAGCCATGGATATGCACTTTCTTACTGTCTCTGTTGCCAGAGTGGTAGAAATGAGAATCTTGAGACAGTGTAGCAGTTGTCTCATGTTTACTGAAAACCACCTTATTCTTAAGCAGACTGACATAGTATGCGAGAGATATGATTACACTACCACTTTATAGGTTCATAGGTTGGTACTAGGCTATCAACCCTAGGGCCTATACAAGCCTAGCCATAACAATTCCCTGGATATTTCTTTCCACAATATTTACTTCCCTGGATCCCTGTCTAGCAGGGTGACTGACATGATCCCCGGGATGAATTTCCCATCTCCCATCCAATCGTCAAGGTTCCTTTTGAAGAGGGCCAAGGAGGTGCTCTGCTTGACATGTATGGCCAGTCTATTCCAGAGTATGGGGAGTCTCTTTGGAGGCAAAGCTTTCACATGTAGACACACTGACATTTCCAAACAGATTTCTGGTAACACACACACACACTACACCTAGTATGGATCAAACACATGAACTCACATATCTGCACAAACCTCAAAGGCCTCCCATACACTGCCCTCAGCAACCTCTCAAACAGTCTATGGGAGAGAACACTCCCCAGGGCACACACAGCCACATCTCATAATTTCTCAACTTCTAAGCTCTTAAGACAAACTGCTTCACAACCCAATATATTGTTTATTGGAGACTGTTGTGAGACACGCTGATGCCCCCCCACACACACACAAGGCTGAGCAAGGAGACGGTCACAGTTAGTTGCTCATCTGTGGAAAGGATCCGCCAGATCACACATGCAGTCAGGACATTGAATCACAGGTACCAGCATGACACTGTTATAGTCCATGTTTGTGTTAATGGCCTTAGACATACCTCCCTAGGCTATATGAAGAGAGACATGATAGAGTTTTCAAATTGCGTCCCAGGCAGGTATGAGCCTAGCATTTAACAGCATTCTACCATTTCCAAGGATGATACCACAATATAAACAGAAGGTGTTTGACTTTTAACAGTTGTCTTAGTTACTGGTGTTGTTCTGAGGGGGGTCCGATATTTGTCAGCTTGGAAGGATATGATCAACAGGCCACACAGCTCTGCCAAGGATGGTCTGCACCTGTCCTCACTAGGCTTTTGAATATTGGCCAAAACATTATCCACCCCCCCACATCGTGCCTCTTCTAACCAATGACAATCTGATAAATTTTACAACACAGCAAATTCTACGCAAGATAAACTGAAGGTGATACTGCTTAATGCTAGGACTGTCAACAAGAAGCTCCAGTTCCTGGAAGCTCTCCTCACCCTGGAGAGTGTTGACATCTGTGCAGTTACTGAGAAGTGGTTTAAAGCTGTGGAAGGCAGTCTGGCAGTACAAGGCTATAATGCCTTCCATACATTTAGACCAGCTACCACACAAGAAGAGACAAGAGGTGGAGGTACATCAAACTCCATAAAAAGTAAGCACACCTCAGGACTGGTCAAACAACATGACATGCTTCAGCTACTCCTTGCCTAACTAATGTTAGGTTAAGTCCAGTACCATATCCTTGTTAGCTATAAGTCCCTGTCTGTGACCTAGGATAACCATATCACATACTTGAATGCGCTGGAGTCCCTCACATTTCAACCCAACACCATATTCATGGGTGATTTTAACTATCCCAGCATAAGCTGGGATACATGCACAGCCACTAGCATAAAGGCTCAAAGGTTTCTGGATTTTGTCAATGCAAACATTCTGGAACAACTAGTTTGCACACCTGCTAAGGGTGCCAGTGTACTAGATCTGGTACTCACAAGTATGAAGGAGCATTGCACCCCCTCTTGTGTAATGTCCTCACTGGTCAATTCAGATCACAAAGCACTAACCCTTGAAATAAACCCCAGAACCTTTAATGAATTTTCCAAAGCTAAGTATCTCCTATTAAGTGAAGGCACAGCTAAATTCCAAGCCCCGTCTAATTCAGAGACCTCGTAGGCTATGCATAAGTGTGTATGGAAACCCTGTACAAGCATGTAAACAACTGCATAAAAACAGCAGTTGCAAACTAAAACATAGGGCAAACTCTAAAAATAGTCCCTCTTTGTGGATTCCCAGTATAAATAGGTTGTACAGCAAAAGAAAGAAAATCTTCTCCAAAAATAAAGACCTATGCTCAAAAGCAAAAAAAAAAACTCTATCATCAGTCTCAACAAGGAACTTGGGGAACTAATCAAGTCCACCAAAGCCTACTTTGAGGCAAAAATATCCTCCCAGGCTAAGGATAACCCATAAGGCATTTTTCATTTATGTACGCAGCCTTAAAGGGAACACTCAACAGTGTGCTGAACTAGTAGTACATGGAACGTCCTATTCTGAACCAGGGGATGTAGCAAATTTGTTGGCTGATAAGTCTTGCTCCAATTTCACCCAATTCTCACCTCCAGGTTCCCCCCAGGAAATACCCTGTACCAGTTCTCCTCAGCCATCACTAAAGAACAGGTCCTGACTACACTCTCCAGAGCTGAAAAGCACTGCACCAGTGAGTCCTGATAATATCCCAGTATTCCTCTTAAATAGCTTGAAACATGACTTGTCAGACCCACTAGAATTTCCATTCAACTACAGCCTCCAGACAGATTTCATCCCTGTGGAATGGAGGACTATAACTGTCATCTGCACAATGATGGACCATCAACAACCCAGGGAACTACAGACTTATAAGATTGACTAGTCTTATGTGCAAGGCCATGGAAATAATTATTGTGGACCTGATCAACACAGACATAGGAAATCTTCAAATACTGGACCCATCCAAGTTTGGTTTCATCAAGAACAGGTCATGCCTACTAAACTTGAACTGTTTTGAGAAGGTCAATAGAGCCATGGATGAGGGTGAAACTACATACTGCCTACTTGACCTTGCAAAGGCATTTGAGACTACCTCACTTGGGTGTTATAGACAAGTGCCCTGTCTCTGTAATTGGTCTCCTACAGACTACTGAAGGACGAGTTATGCTTAACCTATAAGGTATCTTCTGATCCTTCCCTGATGGATCTGCTACACATTCACAAACAACAGCACTAAAATTACCCAATCTAAGGGTCTAAACCTCATCTGTGACATAAAACCTGTTGGAGGGAGTTAATTGTTGAGCCTCCCATTCCTTTAACTTTGACATATTTAAATCTTCCATAAATATTTCCATTTGTGCTTTTTCTTGATTTCCCTATTTCTCTGCTTTATACAAATTTTCATAAAATTAGTGAAATACCTTGCTGCGATAGCGTTGTCGCCTCACAGTAAGACGTTGTCCTGTTCGATTCTCAGCTAGTGCGTCTTCTGTGTGGAGACATGCGTGAATGGGCATACCTTCGTTGAAGGTTGTGCGTCAGGGCCGGCAACTCTGCATGTAAAAATCTACTGCCAATCATTAGCGGACCGGAGTTCCACTGTGGCGACCCCTAACCGGTAAAAGCCGAAAGACACAAAATGAAATACCTGTACAGGGTCTTTGGTTGTTTTTCTTGTTAAAGGCTTCGTAAGTTTGGCAACAATCCTTTCTCTTTCTGTTGCCTAAGTCGTTATGCGTAAATCTGTGTGTCACCTGATGAATAGCCAAATGGCTCACAGATAGGATAAACAAAGTTATAGTTGGTGTAATCCATCTCCACCAAGGGACCTGTTACTAGTGGTGTCCCACAGGGCTCAGTACTGGGACCTCTTTTTTTTGGAATATACTCCTCTGAAGTCAAGGCAAAGGTAGATGGTATTTGGCTGACCAGTTTTGCTGACAACTGCAAGCTGGGTACAATCACCGAATTCCCCAAAGATGTAGATAACCTCCAGGAAGGTCTGACACAGACAAATAACGTACCAGAAACATGGCCTAAAACTTGATTCAGAAAAAATGTATCATTATACCCTTTGGGAAGACTGCTACCCCAGAAAATTGCTACATTGATCATAGTCCTCTAAGAGTAGACCCAGTGGTTAAGGGACTTGGGACCTCAGGTTGATAATAGCCTGGACTTTGATCACCATGTGTTCATGGTAGTGAGAAAATCCTTCTATGTGGCATAAGGTCATGGCATCCAGATCTTAAGAGATCTTAGTCTCACTATATTCATCCCTCATTAGACCAATAATTGAGTACAGCGCACCCTTTGGCATGTACCTAGCAAGGCATTTGCAACAACTGGAATGATCACAGAGGTTTTTCACTAATGAATACAGGGTGTAAATAATATCTCCTGTGCAGAGTGCCCTGTCTTTGTAATTGGTCTCCTACAGACTACTGAAGGACAATTTATGCTTAACCTATAAGGCATCTTCTGATCCTTCCCTGGTGGATCTGCTACACATTCACAAAAAACAGCACTAAAATTACCCAATCTAAGGGTCTAAACCTCATCTGTGACATAAAACCTGTTGGAGGGAGTTAATTGTTGAGCCTCCCATACCTTTAACTTTGACATATTTAAATCTTCCATAAATATTTCCATTTGTGCTTTTTCTTGATTTCACTATTTCTCTGCTTTATACAAATTTTCATAAAATTAGTGAAATACCTGTACAGGGTCTCTGGTTGTTTTTCTTGTTATAGGCTCCGTAAGTTTGGCAACAATCCTTTCTCTTTCTGTTGCCTAAGTCGTTGTGCTAAACGTTTTTTGTGCTCTGGAGTTATCACAAACAGTTGCTTAGAAGCAGTCTTTGTAAACTCATGCATATTATCCAGGTAATCCCTTGTTTTCTTTTTAGCACTCTGCAATTAAACTGCCTCTTCTTCTGTGAAATTCCCCTTATTTCCTAATACTTTAACCTTATTCAGCCATTCTAAATAATTCTTATTACTTCTTAACTAAAAATCTTTTTCTTTTATTTCAACCCTATTTTTAAACTTCGCTTTCTTTTTATCCCACTGACTAGCTATAACGTCTGGAGTACTTTCTACCTTCCATAATAACTTCAGGATAATTTCCAGTACTCATTCCTGAAATTCCTCTCTCTTTAACAGGTAGGTGAGGAAAGGCCAGTATCTCATCTTTAGTTCATTACCCTGAGTTTTTATCTAGTTATTACTGGTGCATGACCTGAAATAGTTTTTGGATGTGTGTCAAAGTTCTCTTTTAAACGTACATGTTCCTTTGAAATATAATTTCTGTCTAGTGTACCTTGGTGAATAAAATGTTAAATTCTCTGAGTTCCTGCTACTGAATTCACATCTTTCATGCCAAATATTTTCTGGTGGAAGACCCTTTGAGCAGGTTCAGGACAAATTTTCATGCCTGGATGCTTCGCAGAAAGGTGTTTCTGGACATTGTACATTTGTGCGGTACTGCTCAAGTAGATCTTTTTGTTTCCACTCTGAACAGACAACTTCCCCATTTCTGTTACAGAGTTTCAAGTCCTCTGGCTTGGAAAGTGGATACCGTGTCTTTTTCTTAGAAGGGGATGTTTTTCTATACCTATCCCCCTCTAACTCTGCTACCATAGGCCCTGCAGAAGATCATATGGGACACACCCAAAATGTTGCTGGTGACTGCCTTTTGGCCAGGTCAGCACTGGACCACCTTCTATTTCATCTGGCCAGGGGCAATCATCACAAGTTACCTTACAGGATGGATGATCTCACACAAGACAGAGGATCTGTGATTCACCTTCATTTGCTCACCCTTCAACTGGTACTTTGGAGGATAGGGTTTTGATTCCTTTCAGGCACCAATTTTCTGAGGACATACTTTGAGTTTTGTAGGAGGCTATAAATTCTTTGTGACTAAATTGAAGAGATTTTTTTATTTGGTGTCTCAGGCATGGCCTGGATCATTTTGTTGTGGAGAGTCCCTATGGTCCTTTCTTATTTGAGTTGCTCAATTCTGGTTTGGCATATTCATCTGTTAAAGTTCATTTGATAGACATTTCCACCTCTCTACTCTGAATCTACCTTTGGCTTCTAGGTTTGAAGTCAAACAGTTTTTAAAAGGTATCCATATCAGGCCTCCAAGAAACCCTTTTCCTCCATCTTGAGACATTAATTTTGTTCTTGAAAAAATGACCAAGTCCCCTTCTTGAGCCTGCTTTTTCTTCTTCCCTATAACATTATACTTGGAAGACTGTATTGTTGGTGGGTCTTAACTCTGCCAAGACGATCTCTGAACTAATGGCAGTTTCTCCTTTTTTGTTTTTTCACAAGGACAGTGTGTCTCATTGTACCAGTCCTTTTTTGCCCAAGGTGGTTAATAATTTGTAATTGTATCTGCCTTTTTTCCTTCTCCATAGACCACTAGTGAGAGGGTTCTTTGTGCCTTGTATTTACATAGACAGCTCAGACATTTCTTGGACAGGATAAAACATATTAGGAAATCTGAGCAACTTTAAATTTCCTATCATGCTAGGAAATTGAGTTTGGTGGTGTCTAAGTAAGCTATCTCCTCCTGGATTTCTAAAGCCATTTATTTTTATTATTTTCATGTCAAGCAGCTTTCCTCTTCTGTTTGTGTGCATTTTACCAGGACAATGGCCTCTTCTGGTGCCTTTTTCAAGGGTCTGGATGCTAGATCCATCTTGGAAGCTGCTACTTGGTCTTCTGTTCACACTTTTACAAAACATTACAAGTTGCATGTCATTTCCAGGACCAGAGCAGGTTTTGTCAGGACCATTTTTCATGGCTTTATGAAGAGCTGATGTTCTTCATGTTTCACTGTTGCAGTCCTGACTTGTGGGATTTCTGGATAAAGAGAACAAGGCCCTTGATATATTTAGGAAAAAGGTATATACATCAGCCACCCTTACTGTGTAGGCTCTCAACTGTCAATTTCACTTTATTCAATATCAGCAAACCATTTTGGATCAACTTTAACAAAAGGTCTCTTCACTGGAGAATAAGAACTTCTCTAAAGAGATTTTGGATTGTGGAGACTTGCAGCTGGGCAGCTGCCACTGGCTGAGTTATTAGAAGGCATGCATGACTTAGGGAACAATCTCTTCCTGACCATGTTAAATCCAACCATGTTCATCGTGTTACCCTGCTGCAGTCATCACACTTGGGTTATCCTGTTGTCAGGCGGTCCCGCAGTCGGCCGGATTTCCAAAGTTTTGGTCCGATGTCGGTTGATGTCGCCTCATCCCTGACGTCAGTGTGCCAGGGGTATATATATTGCAACCGACGCCATTTTCTTCAGTCTTTCTTGATGTGCGGTGCCTGAAGCAGAAGCAGTTCGCAAGTGCCGGTTGGCCGACTCCTGAGATTTTCGAATTCGAATTTCAGACCGAAGTCTTCTATAAAGCTAAGTACCCCGTTGGAGAAACTTTTCTTGCCTCAGACCGATGTCAGAAAAAGTTAACAATTGTATTTCTTGTGGGAAGCAAATATAAGGATTTTCATTCTTATTGCATACCTTGCCTAGGCCCTGATCACGACGTCACTTCTTGTCGTTTTTGTGCTAGATTTAATAAACGTACTATTAAAAGACGATTTGATTTCGCACGCCACTTTTTTGGTAGAAAATTTAATTACACCATGCCGTCGGAGCTACCGACTACCGGCATGCACAAAAAGCGCAGGGACAAGGACCGACAGCCCAGGCCTAAGCCAGATTCCGAGGTCTCGGTTGATCCGGTCTCCGGTTCTCCGGTTATCAGTGAGGCTCCGACGCAGCCTCTGACTACCGCAGTTCTGGAACCCGAGACCGCTACAGATATTTTGACGGAAAGTACTAGGCCAATGCAGCCTTTTACTTCAGGCCCTTCCGACGATTTACCTTCCAAGGATGTCGGTGCTTCTGAAACGCCATCGGTTTCTGAAGGCGTTTTCAGACAGACGACTCTTACAGTTAAAACGTTTTCCAAGTCGAAGACTCCTTCTAAATAGAAAAAGCCTTCACTTCAGTCTTCTGTTCAAGGCCCTATGCCTAAGAAACAGATGCTCAAGATGGCTGAGGATTTGATTTCTCTTATCAGGGGTTCTCAGCCTCCTCCTGACAAAAGGCCTAGACAAGAGGAAGATTCTGCTTCCTCTGAACTGTCTATTTCTTTGGATTCCTCTGAGGACCAAGACTATTCCTTCTCTCCTTATGAAGATTCTGATGCTGAGGACTCTATTCCCTCAGCTTCCCCTCCAGAAGATTACTCTTTTGGGGAAACTTTACACACTATGAGGGAATATTTTCACTGGGAAGGTCAGGATTACTCTGATTCCAAGAAAAGGCTCAGAGAGTTTCTTTTACTCCCCCAACACAGACCCCTAGCCATCCCTCCTGTTTTGGACATTGTGGATGATGTCTATTTAGAATCCAGTTTCAACCCTGACTCTCTACCTCCTGCCCCGGCCAAGCCTGACAGATACTACGGAGTACCTGATTCCCACAAATTCCTTTACAAAAGCCCAGTAGCTGACCCAGAGAATATCTCCCAGGGTCCCAAGGGGGCTAAGGCTTCCATGGCTAAAAATCCAGTACCTTCTGAAAGGGATTCAAAAGCACTAGACAGATGGGGGAAAAAGGTTTACACCTCAGCCACTTTAGCTATGAGAGCACTAAACTGTCAATTTCATATGCTTAAGTATCAGCAATTTCTGATCTCTCAGTTAAAACAAAAGATAACCACCCTCCCTCAACAATCTGAATTGAAAGAAGTACAGGATTTGTTGCACGCCACCGAGCAGGTGGGCAAACATACCTTACAATGTGGGTTTGATTCTTTAGAGGCCTCCTGCAGAGCAGCTGTCACTGGATCAGTTATACGTAGGCATGCCTGGTTAAAGGAACAAAGTCTGCCTGATCATGTTAAGGCAAAACTACTAGATGCTCCCTTACAGCAGGATGTTCTTTTTGGTGTTAAAGCAGAAGAAGTTTTAAAGAAAATGGAAGATAAGGCAAAATCAATGCAGACAGTCAAAGATTTCCTACAAGTACAACCCCCTCGCTTCAGCAGAAACTGGCCAACAAAAAATTGTTTTTTTTCCAGCCACTGACAGACCTCAGAGGGGTAAATACAGATGCCCAAGGGGCAGAGGACAACCACAAGCTCAGTATAAACCTCGCCAATGGGGCACTCCAACCCAGAAGGGAGGAGAAGACAGGTCTCAATCCACCAGAAGGCAAACTCAATGACTTGCACCTCAGCTGGCCAAACAAAGCTCTTTTGTCAGCCCCCCTGGGGGGAAAACTAGCACTATTTGCAGGCAATTGGCACATGGTCACAAAGGACAAATGGGTCCTAGACATAATTTTACGAGGCTACAGATTCCACTTTCACACCTTGCCAATAAAAAGAGGAATGTCAAACCTGCCACAAAATCAAAGGGCAGAGGCTCAAAAACAAATTACAGCTCTCATGGCCATGAGAGCCATTCAAAGGGTACCAACTCAAGAGCAAGGCCAAGGATTTTACTCAAGACTCTTCCTAGTACCCAGAAAAGAAAATGCTTGGAGACCAATTCTGGACCTTTCAATTCTAAACACGTACTTACAAGTTCCCAAATTCAAGATGCTAACACTACAGCAGCTACTTCCCATGTTGGGCAAGGAAGCATGGCTGGTAACGTTGGACTTCAAGGAGGCACACCTGCATGTCCCTATCAGACAAAGTTGCAGAAGATACCTCTGTTTCATTGCAGGTTCAACCCATTATCAATTCTCTGCACTGCCCTTTGGCTTATCTACTGCACCCAGAGTATTCACAAAATGCCTGGCACCAGTAATTGCATACTGCAGACGAAGAGGAATTCAAATATATCCATACCTGGACGACTGCCTCATCCAAGCAGAAAGAAAAGACATTCTCCTACAACATCTGGCTTTTGTGAAGCATCTACTAAATTGTCTGGGGTACACAGTAAACAAAAAGAAGTTAAAACTAGTACCCTCACAAAAAATGACATTCCTGGGTGCCAGCTTGGACACAATGGCCCAGAAGGCTTATTTTACACCAGACAAGCAATTACAGCTGACCCAATTAACTGCAAGAAAAATTCTGCAGGCTTTGGGCTTCATGGCATCTTGCATTCTGATAATACCATTTGCAAAACTGCATATGAGGAAATTACAGTGGTACCTAAAAAGCGTATGGTCTCAACACAGCCACAGCTTGGACACAGTGATATCTCTCTTTCCCTGCCTTCAACAGGAATTTCTATGGTGGGCATAGGCATGTCACCTCAACAAGGGTCAGCCTTTCACCTTACCCCCACCCAGGCAAACTATCACAACAGATGCTTCAGACTATGCCTGGGGGGCACACATGGCAGGGCAATGCATTCAAGGCCTATGGACTGCAGAACAAAGAAAACTGCGCATAAACCAAAAAGAGATGCTAGCTGTACAGAAAGCTCTGACAGCCTTCAAGGATCTACTACAACCAGGACAACTTGCAATAAAGATGGACAACACCACAATAATGTGGTACATAAACAAACAAGGGGGCACACATTCCTACCCTCTTTGCAGGCAAACAATAATCTTATGGAACACAGCTCTGGCCTACCAAGTCCAGTTACAAGCTCAATTCCTGCCAGGACAGAAAAACACATTGGCAGACGACCTAATCAGAAACATCAAAGATCCCCACGAGTGGAAGCTAGACCCACAAATATTTACAATGATAACTCAAAGATGGGGCCTACCAAATATAGACCTGTTTGCCAGTCCTCAAAACTACCAGTTGACAAAATTTTGTACAAGGACATTCCACCATCAAGCTTGGAAAGTGGACTCTCTCTCCTTCAGTTGGAAAAACCTGACAGCATATGCCTTTCCTCCATTACCTCTTCTCACAAAGGTACTTTTGAAGGTCAAAAAGGAGAAACCTCGAATGATTCTCATAGACCCAGACTGACCACGCCAGCACTGGTACCGGCTACTGAAGAATATGGCTCACAGCCCACCATGGATATTGCCTCAAATACCTAGTTTGCTCACGCAGCAGAACAAGCAGATTCTACACAGCCAGATCAAAACCTTAAACCTGGCTGCATGGCAAATCAATTAAGTATCCAACCTGCACCTCTTTCACAAGCAGTACTGGATGTTATTCTAGAAGCCAGGAGACCAAGCACCAGGAAGGCTTACTCGGACAAATGGAAAAGGTTTTCTGCTTGGAACCAAGCTAAAGGCCAAGACACAACTCAGCCTCATATGGTTCACATTCTGCAGTATTTAGCTGAGATGTTGCATAAAGGACTTTCCTTCTCCTCAATTAAGATCCATGCATCAGCTATTTCAGCTCACTACGACACAAATCCACCTTTATTTTCAAATCCTCTCCTAAGGCAGTTCCTCAGAGGGGCAAAAAACATTAGACCACCTAGAAGAGCTCCTACACCAACATGGGACCTCAACTTTGTCCTGGAAAAACTAACGCTACCTCCCTTTGAACCAGCTTTTTCTGCAGACCTTCAGTTCCTATCTTGGAAGACTGCCCTGCTCCTGGCAATAACTTCTGCTAGGAGAGTCTCAGAATTACAGGCACTTATGGCAGTGGAACCTTTCCTCATTTTTCATCAAGACCGAGTTTCTCTACGAACTAATCCTTCCTTCATGCCTAAGGTGGTTTCCAGTGTAGCTTTAAATCAAACCATCCACCTACTCACTTTCTTCCCCAATCCACAGAACAAAGGTGAGAGACTCCTGCACTCCTTGGACATTCACAAGCAGCTTCGCTACTACTTGGATAAAACTAAGGCTTTCAGAAAAACTGACCAGCTCTTTGTTTCCTATGCTACAGCTTCTCAAGGGAGGGCCATATCCAAGCAAGCCATTTCTAAATGGATAGGCCATTGCATACGATTCTGCTATACTCATCATGGGAAACCAATGGCCTATCCATGAGTATAGCAGAATCGTATGCAATGGCCTATCCATTTAGAAATGGCCATTGCATACGATTCTGCTATACTCATCATGGGAAACCAATTTCTCCTACTGTTAGATCCCACTCTACCAGGGCAACAGCTGCCTCTATAGCCTTTCTCAGGGGGGTTCCTGCCAAGGAAATTTTAGAAGCTGCAACTTGGAGTTCTGTACACACCTTCACCAAACACTGTCACGTACCTCTTTATTCTAAGTCCAGGGCAGGCTTCGTCACTGCAGTTCTGCAGGGCCTCATTGCCTCCACTAACCCTCTATGATACCTCCACCCTACCTTAGCTTTGGGACTCAACCCAAGTGTGATGACTGCAGCAGGGTAACACGATGAACATAGTACTGTTTTGTACCTACCATAAATGTAGATGTTCGAGTGTTCACCCTGCTGCAGTCCAGGTTACCCTCCCTCCAACCCCTCTGATATACTGACTAAATCTCTGCTATGCTTTACTGATGTATTTGCTTATAGCTGAAGGGATTTTGTGTCTGTACAGTGTTCACACCATTTGGTACTAATTTGGATCACCTTTTTGGGGGCACCTGACATCTGGGGCAAGAAAAACTGAAGAAAATGGCATCGGTTGCAATATATGTACCCCTGGTGCACTGACGTCAGGGATGAGGTGACAGCAACCGACGTCGGACCAAGACTTTGGAAATCTGGCCGACTGCGGGACCACCTGACGACAGGATAACCCAAGTGTGATGACTGCAGCAGGGTGAACACTCGAACATCTACATTTATGGTAGGTATAAAACTGTACTTTCTTGATACTCCCCTTGACAAGGAATTCCTCTTGGGACCTAAAGCTGAGGCTGTTCTTAAAAAGATGGAGGACAAACCCAAGTTTGTGCAGATTGTGAGAGACTTCCTCCAAGTTTGACTTCCCAGGTTTAGTAGGAACTTCCCCCCTAAACACTGGTCCTTTCCCTCCCAGTGTAGAGGCAGACAAAGGAAAACCCAATGGGAAAGGACTCATAAGCATCAGCAACAGCTGCAGAGACCCAGGCAAGGGAGTTCTAGGCCCCAGGCTTCTGCCAGAGAGCAACGGTGATGCTCTCACCCGACTCCCCCACCACCCCCCTCCCCTCCACAAGACTAGGAGGAGGGCTGTCCCTGTTCATACAAAACTGGGCTTACATCATTTCAGACAAGTGGGTTATAGACATTATTTCAAATGGTTACAAGCTCACTTTCAAAGAGCCTTTAAAGTACTCAAGCTGTCCAGATATGCCTCGGAATAAAAAAAAAAAAAAAAAAGACAACCTTTCTCAAATTCAAATTTTGTGCTCTCTGGGACCAGTTCCAGATCATCAACAAGGCAAAGGGTTCTATTCCTGGTTTCCAGAAAAGAAGGCCCTTGGCACCCTATCATGGACATGTCTAACCACAATCAGTTTCTCCGGGTTCCAAAATTCAAAATGTTGACTCTTCAGAAACTCCTGCCCATGATAGCCTCAAAGGCCTTTATTGTCTTTCCAAAAATAAAAGATGCATACAGGCACATCCCAGTTCAAGAATCACACAGAAGCTTTCTTTGCTTCAGAGCAGGTTCCAGTCACTATCAATTTTCAGCACTGCCCTTTGGCTTGTCTACTGCTCCAAGGGTTTTGACCAAGAGCTTAGCCCCTGCGATTACTTTCTGCAGGACCAGAGGGATCCAAATATACCCATATATCAACAATTGCCTGATGCAGGCCACAAATCTATTAAAACATTACAAGAATCTGAAGTTTACCCAAGACCTCCTGTCCTCCCTGGGCTTCACAGTAAATCTGAAAAATCCAACACTGTTCCATCCAGCAAGATAGTCTTCCTGGGGCCACTCCTGACTCCTCACTTCAAAAAGCCCCCCCAGCAAGGTCTCCTTTTTGACCCTTTACTTTTAAAGTATCCAGCAGAAACAATGCATTCTAGCCAGGGAGTTTCTCTGAGCACTGGGATATATGGCATCTTGTATCCTCATGGTACCTCAGAAATGTATGGTGCCAGCATTTTCAGTCCCTAATCACCAAGATACAGCTGATCCCTTGTCTGAAAGAGGAGTTTGCTTGGTGGGTACAAGTTTGTGCCCAAAACCAGGTTCTTCCATTCAGATTCACTCCCCAGGGTTAAACTCTTACCACAGATGTCTCAGAGACAGCCTGAAGAGCTAATTTTCAACACCTCCAATCTGAAGGGACATGGGAGGTTCAGTTCAAGGACAGGAACATAAACTGAAAAGAGCTTATGGCAGTGCAAAAAGGCCTGATAGCTTTCAAGGAAAAATAGTACCCAAGAGTCCTGTTAGTCAAAACAGACAACACCACAGTTATGTGGTACATAAACAGGCAGGGGGGCACCCATTCTTACCCTTTGTGCCACCTAGCGATGCAAGCTTGGAGACTGCACACTCTCCGGAGGTGCACCTTCTGGCACAATAGCTTCCAGGGGCTCAAAACATTCTAGCAGATCACTTCAGCAGAAATGTGATGGACCCTCATCAATGGCATTTGCATCAGGAAATATTTCTTAGCATGGTCACAGAATAGACCTATTCATCACCAAGGAAAACACTCAACTGGAAAGATTCTATTCCAGGATCAAACAGAAATCAGCCTGGAGAACAGATACTTTCTCCTTCCTTTGGACTCATCTCTTCATTATGAATCCCCTCCTATACCACTGCTACCTCGAGTACTCCTAAAGATAATAGAAGGCGGCCCAAGGGAAGTACTAATAGCCCCAGACTGGCCCAGGCAGCATTGGTATCCTCTGCTTCTCAAACTAACCAACCAGAGTCCATAGCTGTTGCCTCAGAAAGTGGACGACCTAACTCAGAACAAGGGAAGGATTGTGCACCCCAGCCTGCAAACACCCAGCCTTTCAGCTTGGATAATTCCGCAGCATGATAAAACAACAAAAAATGTGCTTTATGAGAAAACAAACAAAAGAGCCTTTCTGAGTTGCAAAAAATCTTTACTGGTGTCTCCTGGTACCTTGGCTTATGCCTTCAAGGGATGAATTACACACCAGAAACACAGTCTTTTTATATTACATCAATCAGCACTATATTGTCAATGCATACACCTTAAACTGATACACAACATATTTAATAAAACCTTAAAAAAGACCAAGTATTACCTCCACTGTTTTCACATATTAGACTCAAAGTTGAAAGATCATACATCATGAGTGCTTTCACATATTAGGAACAGTAAAGATTTCTGTGATTTGTTTGGGGGGGGGGGGGGCCTGAGAGGAAGATTTTTATTGGGTGTGTGTGGATGTCAGGGCATTGTGTACCAGCATCAGTCACTTATTGGAAGCAGTAGCTAGGATGTTGGGTGAGGGCCCAAGGATCAATTACATCTTACAATTGTTAGAATTTTGTTTAACACACTACTGCTTTGTTTGAAGATCAACCATACTAATTTTCATGAATTTTTTTGAACATTTGTAATAGTGATTTTTTTTCCCAACAAAGTAGTCATCTATAAGAGATATATAGATTACTTGATTTTTATATGCAAAGGGGAAACGGGTGATTTAGAAAAAATTATGGTGGATCTGGAAATGAACAGCTTTGGACTGTCATTTACTTTTAAGATCCATAGGGAGGTCATACAATTTTTGGACTTGGAACTCTGTTGGTCAGGATGGAATAGTTCATTTCAGACCATACTTCAAGGAAACTGCTGCGAATAATTTTCTTCTAGGCTCAAGCATTCATCCCCCTCACCTAACGGAGTCACTCCTCTATGGGGAATATAAACGTATTTTTAATAATACATATGATAAGATTATCATTTTGGAGGAATTTTCCAAGGTGAGAGAGAAACTATTATCCAGGGGTTATCAGGCAGACTTATTGGTCAGGACAGAGAAGAGAATATTGAGCGTTCGTGATCTTGGGATGACTAGCATAAGGAGGAGAAGAGATGAACAGGCTCATAGTGGTGGAGAGAAAATGTTTTTTGTTAGTAGGTTTTCATCTTTTTCAGAAATATTAAGCAGTTTGGTTAGGAGATTTTGGCCCACCATATTGCAAGGGGAACACTACCAAAGAGGTGTTTCCAGAAAAAAAAAATTTTTCATACAGTAGATTTTCAAATTTAAAGGAACTGCTCAATAGAAGTGGTCAGAGTGAGTATTGGTAGTCAGGTGGGGTGTTTCCCATGTTCAAGATGCAAGGTTTGCCCAAAGGTCAGAAATTTAAATGGCACTAAAATTAACAACAGGGTTTATAAAGCCATGTATAAGTTTACCTGTTGTTCTAGTGGAGTTGTTTGTATCGTAGGATGTGAATTGTTTGTATCATAGGATGTGAATGTTCCCCAGTTAAATGGTACATCTGTCAAACCAAGAGGCAAGTCAAAAAATGCATTCTTGAACATTTATGGGACATTAGACATAGTAGATTGGATAGCCCAGTTGTCCATCATTTTTGGACATTTCATGGAGGATCGGATTCCATTTTGTTTGTCAGTGTATTAGCCAAGCCAATGCATCAGCTTGGAGACATGTACAAGAACAAATTATTAGCTTTGGAAACCAGGTTTATCATTAATTTCAATACTTTATATCTAGCAGGTTTGAATTTGGAGGTAAATTTTAATGTTTAATATGTATGGAAAACAGTGGAGGCAATCCTTGGTCTTTTTTAGGGTTTTATTAAATATGCTGTGTATTACTTTAAGGTGTGTGCATTAATGTGGTGCTGATTGATGTAATATAAAAAGACTGTGTCTCTGATGTGTAATTCATCCTTTGAAAGGCGTAAGCTGAGGTACCAGGAGACACCAGTAAAGATTTTTTGCAACTCAGAAAGGCTATTTTATTTGTTTCTTCATAATTCCACAGCATCCAGGAACAAGCTTTACCCTAAGCAAACAGATTCTGGACAATCTCAAGGAGTCTAGAAGGCCTAACATTAAGAAATTATACCCAGCCAAGTGGAAAAGATTTTCCATCTGGTACCAGCAGCAGCAGCATCATATTCCTGATTCAGATTGATACTATTCTAGATTGGCTAGTCTGGTTGATAAAGGCCTGTCCTACTCATCCATTAAAATCCATGTATCCACCATTTCGACCCTTATACCTACTCTTCCTCCAGTCTTTTCCCATCCCCTGCTAAGACAATTTCTTGGGGGAGTCATCCACATCAGATCACCAAGGAGGCAACCTACCCCTCCTTGGGACCTTAACTTTGTTCTGGAGACATTGACATTGTCTCCTTGTAAACCTGCAGCCTCTGCCCAACTGAAGTTTCTGACCTGGAAAATTGCCCTACTGCTGGCTTCCACCTTAGCCAGGAGGATCTGTGAACTGTAGGCTCTCGTGGCAGCGGAACCTTTCCTCATCTTCCACCTAGACAGGGTTTATCTTAGAACTAACCCTTCTTTCATGCCCATTGTGGTCACTGACACTTTGCAAAAATCAAGCCATTCACCTGCCTACATTCTTTTCCAACCCCCCAGAACAAAGGGGAAAGAATGCTTAATTTCCTGGGTGTGCATAGGCAGCTCTGGTACTATCTTGATGGAACAAGAGCCTTGAGGAAATCTGACCAGCTTTTTGTGACCTTTGCCCTGACTCTGCGGGGAAAAAACAACTTTTAAACAGACCATCTCAAAATGGATCTCCCACTGTATCTCCTTTTGTTACAGCCATCATGGTAAAAAATCTCCAGAGGCTGCCCGGTCATGCTCTACTACGGCTACTGCAACCCCTCTGCTACCTTCTTGAAAGAGGTCCGTACTAAGGACATCCTGGAAGCTGCCACCTGGTCATCTGTGCATACATTCACCAAACACTACCACTTGGCAGCCTTTTCTAGGTCCAGAGTAGGATTTGCCACTGCCACCTTGCAGGGCATCCTCTCCCTAATCTCCTTCCTCCCTCTTTTCAGCTTTGTGAGTCTTCCTACAAGTCAGGACCGCAACAGTGAAACACGAAGAACTTAGTACAGTTGTGTGCACTTACCATAAATATAGGTGTGTGAGTGCATTTGTTGTTGCAGTCTTCTTTCCCTCCCTCCTTCCCCTTTAGCCTATTAGGTAGTTACTTATACCCGCTTTTCTAGCAAAGGGAAACCTCCTTGACCTCTCTTCCTGTAGGGATTCTCTTCCTCAGTTCCCTACTGCACACTTGGGGCTCCTACATGACATAGTCTGGCTCCCTGTATACCCAAGTGTACTGGCATTGGTTAGGGCGTCCACCAGCCTAGTAGAAGGAAAGAAGTATCTCAAATCCAAATTCTGGGCTGGCCAAGGGATTTCTTTGCAGGAAATCCCACAAGTCAGGACTGCAACAGTGAATACACTTGAACATGTACATTTTAAGTGTACACAACTGTACTTTCTCTGCCTTCCTCCTTCCATACTTTCCAGTAGCTTTTGTACTCTCACAAGAGTAAAGAAAACTGCAACAGTGAAGGAAGGACATAGTACATTTGTGTAAGATCTTTTCATAACAGTAGCTGTCCTTCTCATGTTGCAGTATTCTGTTCCTCCCTTCTGCTCCCTATTAATTTCTGTTGCCCTCCTCTTGTCTGAGAGTCTTTCTTCCATTGTTTTCTCCTTCTTCCCTTCCTGGATGTACATGTTACTGCCTTCTTTGTGGTTGCCATGATTTTTTTGTGGCACTTCAGTCGTGTGGATTAGACAAACATATGTCACATGTGCCCCTACACCTTGTACATAGGACATATGTCTGACATATGGCTCATGGAAGGTATAAAGGGTTTAGTATGCTGACTGGACATTATACTGTACTCATCAGGATATCCCAAGAGTAAAGAATACTGCAACTGTGAGAAAAAGGCCATCTGTTATGGTAAGATGTTATACAACTGTACTTTCTTTGGATCTAGTGGACATACTTTTGGAAATTAGATGGGTTAGATAAACGTTTTTTAAACTGTTGTGGAGACTTGACAGTCATATGATAAGGAATTATCAACAAGAGTACCAAGATCCCTTACAACAATGTCTGATTAGAGGGTTTTTTCTCTTATACAATAAGAGAAACTTTTGTTTACCACAGTGAACTATGCTACATTTTTTTACATTTAATTTGAGACCATTGACCTTGCACCAATTGTTAACATGGTCTAATCTGTGTTGTAGCAATTATGAGTCAGCTGAAGATTGAATAACATCCAGTTTACAGTCATCTGCAAACTTAGTTAACCACAGGCCAGAAGTGCTGGCCTGACGGTCTGAGACATACATGCCAAATAAGAGAGAGCCCAAAACTGAGCTCTATGGTACCACCACTGGTAATTTTTTTGCTTTCAGAAGTGGAACCTACTACTCTAAACACATGGATTCCGTCAGACATCTGGTTAGCTATCCATTGCACAATATAAGGATTTATATTCAGATTTACAAGTCTGTCGGTAATACCGACATGGACAATAGTGTCAAAGGTCTTGGCCAGGTCTAGATATGCTGTATGCACTATATAACCATTATCCACTTTTTCAGTTACTTTGAAGACTGGTATGTGGGGCATATAACTCTGAATGAGGAGAAATGGGTTAATGATACAGCAAGCTGAAGATGACAGTGGTATTCATCATGGAGATGTTCAGGATCAGATCCATTGATTTGATAGGTGACATTTTAGTTGAGTTTTAAATTAGTTTGTATTCTGAATGGATTTCAGGGTCTATATTAGAACACCGAACATTCAAAATTTCGAGTGTTCTAATATCAAACCCCATGAATCGAAACTTTAAAACATCAAACATTCAGAACAGCAAATTTTTTCCTAGGGAAATAATTTGCTGTTCCAAAACACATAAACACAACACAAGCACACCAAACAAACAGCAATCCACACACATACACCTAAACTCTTACACCTAACCCTACACTAAATTATACATACTCCACTAACTATCCACTTACCTTAACCCAAACCCTAACCCTAAGGTCCGTCACTATTGCACAGTCAACTCACCTGCACCCTAACCCTAACTCACCTACCCCGCCCTAACCCTCACTTCCACACAATCGCACACTTACCTGACCCGCGCCCTAACCCTAACTCACCTAACCCACCCTAACCCTCACGTACACACAATCGCACACTTACCTGAACCCAACGTGTAACTTTTCTCCACAGTGCTGAAAATACCGAAGCAACAGAAACAGACAACCGAATTCTTTCCCTAGGAAAAAAATTGGTTTTCTGTTTCTTCGATATTTTCAGTGTTCGCTGAAAATGGGTCGATATTAGAACACTCGAAATTTTGAACGTTCGGTGTTCTAATATAGACCCGGATTTCAGTGGTAGTGGGATCTGGTTCTATAGTTTAGCTGCACTGAATATGGAATTATATGAGAAAATGATACATTTTGTTAATTTGTTGAGTTAGATTAAGATCTTTCATGGGTATTTTTTGAATTGCTGAGACTTGCATTGGTGAGTTTCAGAATGTGGAGACTGAGTAGCTGAAAATCTGAACTTGCATATATTAAGTCCAAGATGGCCATTTCTTGGAGTATACCCTTTTCTCCAAGGTATGACAATCTCAGAGTTGCTGTATATAAGTGGTGGTGGGGCTTGTCTCCTTGCAAAAAAAAAAAAAAAAAAATTAAAGGAGGAAGGGATGTTCAGAATTCACTCTTCTCCTGTGTTTTTTGGGACTCAACATTGAGAGTCCTGAAATTTCAATTTTGAGCCTCATTTATACAGGTGTTTGGGATATAACTGGTCCTGCTAAGGTATAAGAGATCATACAGGGATGGTCCTTTATGGTGTGGAAGGCTAGATGTAGCTGACTACGAAGGAGTTATTTATGACAATGTAGAATAAACCAAGTAAAATCTTAACAGTAGTTCTAGATGAAAGTATTTTGGATTTCACTTCCAAGATGGCAGTTCACTGATTGACAGTATAGCTTCAGTTTTCCCAGTATGAAAACAGAAACTGCTGCTATACTACAGCAACCAGGTGTAGATACTCTAACCACTGGGCCTGCATTTAACAAAATTTCTGTAATCTGCACTACAATGAAAATTGTTGTACCAGGGCACCACTTCACACTGCTATATTCTTTACACCATAGGAACAATTTGCCTATGTTCAAGGAAGATCTGAGATGTTTATTAAAGGTTTTTATATGCTCTGCAGTTCACCACTAGTTAGATTTTTATTCCATGGGTACTGAAAGTCTACATACACAAACACCCGCACGTATGGATGTGCACGGACCAAACCAAAAGCAATAACTGTAAAAAAACAAAAAAGGTTCAGCACAAAGAGGGTGATAACATAGAACTCCTTTATTGGGGTAGCTACAAAAAACCAAACAGCATACTAGTTTCGGCAACAGCCTTCCTCAGTGCTTAATAACAGCAAAAATTAACAGACCCTTTAATCAAGAGCATCATTAGCATTCAAAAATATCATTAGTTGGTTAAAACCTTTACTAGTTCCAATACCCCTAAGGTTTATAATATTTTATGTTATGGCAATTGCAGTACTGAATGGATTGTGTATTTGGCTACCTGTTCCTGTTCGGCGTTTTATGTAGGACAGACATCCAGATCATTGAGGCATCGGATTTCTGAACACCTCAGTGAGATCAGGAACAGGAGAGCCACAAACGCTTTATATAAGCACACTTTAATTCACAAAACAGCCAAGTTTACATTTACGGTTATTGATAAGGTCCAGGGCCAATGTTTTTCTAAAGTTGGTTGGCACACTTTACTAAATAATAAAGAATCAGGTTGGATTATTCGGCTGGGGGGTTTGTTTAAACCTGGCCTTAATGAGTTGTTATAGTGTTTTAATCAACGAATGATATTTTTGAATGCTAATGATGATCTTGATTTAAGGGTCTGATAATATTTGCTGTTATTAAGCACTGAGAAAGGCTGTTGCCAAAACCGGTATGCTGTTTGGGTTTTTGGAGCGACCCCAATAAAGGAGTTCTATGTTATCATCCTCTTTGTGCAGACCTTTTTTGTTTTTTACACTGAAAGTCTACACCAAAGATTCTGGGGTCTCAAACTTTACTTACTTTTTTTTCCTACTACTTGTGCACATTTATGAGCTCTGTAAAACTGAGTACTGTGACTTGTTTTTCTTTTTATGCTATTTCTCTGTATGTGTGTATTGTTCAAAACTGGGAATTGCCTAGTGTAGCTTTAAGTGACTACCTCACCTGCATATAAAAAGGTCTGTCTTCATCAACAGGAAGAAGAATGGGGACTGGTCACACTAACCACCTATATGAGCCTCTTAAAAGCAGGCACTGTAAACCTTTTCTGTTATACAAGGGAATATTACCCTTCCATATTATATGTGAGGAGATAATGAGCCCTGTAAAAGTGGGAACAGCCTCTCGTATTACATGTGATAGACTGGAAAAGGTTCTGTAATAAAGCTTTCATACTTGGTGCCAAGGAATATGTGCCCCACTGATGGAGACACAGCCTCTCTTATTACATGTGGTAGACTGGAAAAGGTTCTGTAATAAAGCTTTCATACTTGGTGCCAAGGAATATGTGCCCCACTGATGGAGACACAGCCTCTCGTATTACATGTGATAGACCGGAAAAAAGTTCTGTAATAAAGCTTTCATACTTGGTGCCAAGGAATATGTGCCCCACTGATGGAGACACAGCCTCTCTTATTACATGTGATAGACTGGAAAAGGTTCTGTAATAAAGCTTTCATACTTGGTGCCAAGGAATATGTGCCCCACTGATGGAGACACAGCCTCTCATTTTACATGTGATAGACTGGAAAAGGTTCTGTAATAAAGCTTTCATACTTGGTGACAAGGAATATGTGCCCCACTGATGGAGACACAGCCTCTCATATTACATGTGATGGACTGGAAAAGGTACTGTAATAAAGCTTTCATACTTGGTGCCAAGGAATATGTGCCACTGATGGAGACACAGACTCTCATATTACATGTGATAGACTGGAAAAGGTTCTGTAATAAAGCTTTCATACTTGGTGCCAAGGAATATGTGCCGCTGATGGAGACACAGACTCTCATTTTACATGTGATAGACTGGAAAAGGTTCTGTAATAAAGCTTTCATACTTGGTGCCAAGGAATATGTGCCCCACTGATGGAGACACAGACTCTCATTTTACATGTGATAGACTGGAAAAGGTTCTGTAATAAAGCTTTCATACTTGGTGCCAAGGAATATGTGCCCCACTGATGGAGACACAGCCTCTCATATTACATGTGATAGACCGGAAAAAAGTTCTGTAATAAAGCTTTCATACTTGGTGCCAAGGAATATGTGCCCCACTGATGGAGACACAGCCTCTCTTATTACATGTGATAGACTGGAAAAGGTTCTGTAATAAAGCTTTCATACTTGGTGCCAAGGAATATGTGCCCCACTGATGGAGACACAGACTCTCATTTTACATGTGATAGACTGGAAAAGTTTCTGTAATAAAGCTTTCATACTTGGTGCCAAGGAATATGTGCCCCACTGATGGAGACACAGCCTCTCATATTACATGTGATAGACTGGAAAAGGTATTGTAATAAAGCTTTCATACTTGGTGCCAAGGAATATGTGCCCCACTGATGGAGACACAGCCTCTCATTTTACATGTGATAGACTGGAAAAGGTTCTGTAATAAAGCTTTCATACTTGGTGCCAAGGAATATGTGCCCCACTGATGGAGACACAGATTCTCATTTTACATGTGATAGACTGGAAAAGGTTCTGTAATGAAGCTTTCATACTTGGTGCCAAGGAATATGTGCCCCACTGATGGAGAGACAGCCTCTCTTATTACATGTGGTAGACTGGAAAAGGTTCTGTAATAAAGCTTTCATACTTGGTGCCAAGGAATATGTGCCCCACTGATGGAGACACAGCCTCTCATTTTACATGTGATAGACTGGAAAAGGTTCTGTAATAAAGCTTTCATACTTGGTGCCAAGGAATATGTGCCCCACTGATGGAGACACAGACTCTCATTTTACATGTGATAGACTGGAAAAGGTTCTGTAATAAAGCTTTCATACTTGGTGCCAAGGAATATGTGCCCCACTGATGGAGAGACAGCCTCTCATTGTACATGTGATAGACTGGAAAAGGTTCTGTAATAAAGCTTTCATACTTGGTGCCAAGGAATATGTGCCCCACTGATGGAGACACAGATTCTCATTTTACATGTGATAGACTGGAAAAGGTTCTGTAATGAAGCTTTCATACTTGGTGCCAAGGAATATGTGCCCCACTGATGGAGACACAGCCTCTCATATTACATGTGATGGACTGGAAAAGGTTCTGTAATAAAGCTTTCATACTTGGTGCCAAGGAATATGTGCCCCACTGATGGAGACACAGACTCTCATTTTACATGTGATAGACTAGAAAAAGATCTGTAATAAAGCTTTCATACTTTGCTCCAAGGAATATGTGCCACTGATGCAGAACACAGCCTCTCAGTTTACACGTGTTACAAAACAGACTAATAAAGTCTGGTGATAGCCTCGTAAAAGCAGGCATTTTCAATTATGAATGTGTAAACCACTCAGCTGGGACTGATGAAGCTAAGATGAAAGCATTTTCTTAAATATAGTTCTATAGTTGTAACTTATAATGTGTTTTCATGTTTTGTTTGTTAGTTAAAAGGTTTTATTTTTGTCCTCTAAGAATGAGGTTCCACAGGCTGCTGGGCTGGGACTAACCTCTAAACTTTGGGAATGGCTCCTTGGATGTTCATCGTGTTTCACTGTTACAGTCATTACTCTTGGGTTATCCTGCTGGCAGGCTACCCATGGTGGGCCAGAATTCCAAAGTCTAGGTCCGGCGTCGGTTGCTGTCACCTCTTCCCTGACGTCAGTGCGCCAGGGGTATAAAAGATGCAGCCAACGCCATTTTCTTCAGTTTTTCTTGCCGTGCAGTGCCCGAAGCAAAAGCAGTTCGCAAGTGCCGGTCGGCCGACTCCTGAGATTTTCAAATCCGAATTTCAGAACCGAAGTCTTCATTAAAGCTAAGTACCCCGTTGGGGAAACTTTTTTCTTGCTCCAGACCCATGTCAGAAAAAGTTAACAATTGTATTTCTCGTGGGAAGCAAATACCTCATAAGAATTTTCACTTTTACTGTATTCCTTACCTAGGCCCTGATCACAACGTTGCTAGCTGTTGGTTTTGTGCTAGATTTAAGCAACGCACTATCAAGCGTCGGTTCGATTTTGCATATCATTACTTTGGCCGAAGATTTAATTATATAATGCCGTCGGACCAGCCGACAACCAGAATTTACAAAAAACGCAAGGACCAGGAAAAGGATAGGCATCCGAGGTCCATAACCGACGATGAAGCCTCTGCTAGGCCAGTCGCCGGTTCTCAGTGAGGTGCTTTTGCAGCCCCTGGCGCCCGCTACCTCAGAGCCACAGGCTGCTTCCGACTCCCACATGGAGCAGACTGGGCCTCTGGAAACTCAAGGTATTGGACACTTGGAAATCATTCCCTCAGATGGGTCTGGAGCCGCTGAGCAGACATCGGCTTCTGAGGGTGTCTTCAGACCTACACAACTATATATTAAGCCATCTTCAGCTTCAAAGACAAAGACTAAAGCAGCTCTAAAGACAAAGAAACAAGTACAGCATTCTCCTTCTCAGACTTCCATGCCTAAAAAACAGATGCTCAAAATGGCCGAAGACCTAATTACTTTGATCAGGGGCTCCCATCCCCCTCCTGATAAGAGGCCTAGGCAAGAAACTGAGTATGATTCTTCTGATCATGTTTCTATTTCCTCTGATTCCTCTTCTGAACAGGATTACTCCATGCTTCCCTATGAGGATTCTGATGCTGAAGAATCCATTCCATCAGCTTCTCCTCCTGAGGATTATTCTTTTGGGGAAACCCTGCATACCATGAGGGAGCATTTCCACTGGGAGAGCCAAGATTATTCTGACTCTAAGAAAAGGCTCAGAGACTTTCTGCTACTTCCTCAGCACAGACCCCTTGCTATTCCTCCTGTCCTGGATATTGTAGATGTATTTTCAGAGTCTGGCCTGTCCCCTGACTCTTTACCCCCTGCACCTGCTAAGCCAGACAGGTACTACAGGGTCCCGGATTCTCATAAATTCCTATATAAAAACCCCGCTGCTGACCCAGAAACTATATCTCAAGGTCCCAAAGGGATTAAAGCTTCCACTGCAAAAAAACCCTGTCCCTTCTGATAGGGATTCTAGGGCTCTAGACAGATCGGGGAAAAAAGTCTACACTTCTGCTACCCTGGCTGTAAGGGCTTTAAATTGTCAGTTTCATATTCTTAAATATCAGCAATATTTAATGTCACTGCTTAAACAGAAATTGTTGACAAATACTGAAGGTTCAGAGAACAAAGAATTGCAGGATTTATTGCATGCAACTGAACAAGTGGGAAAGCATACTTTGCAATGTGGTTATGATTCACTGGAGGCCTCTTGCAGGGCTGCTGTTACAGGTTCTGTTATTAGAAGGCATGCTTGGTTAAAGGAACAGAATCTGCCTGATCATGTTAAAGCAAAATTATTAGATGCACCATTACAGCATGATACTTTGTTTGGTACTAAAGCAGAAGAGGTGTTGAAAAAAATGGAGGATAAAGCAAAATCCATGCAGACAGTCAAGGATTTCTTACAGGTGCAGCCACTCAGGTTTAGTAGGAACTGGCCCACTAAAAATTGGTCCTTTCCAGTGTCCGGCAGACCACAAAGAGGCAGATACATGCGTCCCAGAGGCATATCTCATTCCCAGGGCTCATACAGGCCTAAACAATGGGGTGCTCCTACCTCCAAAAGCGGAGAAGACAAATCACAACCTTACAGGAAACAGTCCCAATGACTTTCCTCTTCTAGATCCAAGCACTTTTCTTTTGGCAGCCCCCTTAGGGGGAAAACTAGCACTTTTTTCAGCAAATTGGCAAATGGTTACCCAAGACAAATGGGTCCTGAACATAGTGTCCCAAGGCTACAGGTTCCATTTTCACACCCTACCGAGGTCAAAAGGTATGCCAGACCTGCCACACAATCAATGGGCAGAGGCACAAAAACAAATTACAGCCCTCATGGACACGAGGGCCATTCAGCAAGTACCACAACAAGAGCAGGGGCAAGGATTTTACTCCAGACTTTTTCTAGTACCCAGAAAGGACAAAACCTGGAGACCAATTCTGGACCTGTCAATTTTAAATACGTTTCTGGAAGTTCCAAAATTCAAGATGTTGACTCTACAGCAGCTACTGCCCATGCTGGGCAAGAAGGCTTGGCTCGTAACTTTGGACCTAAAAGAGGCATACCTGCATGTCCCAATCAGACCATCTTGCAGAAGATACCTCAGATTCATAGCTGGCTCAATGCATTACCAATTCTCTGCACTGCCCTTTGGCTTATCTACTGCACCCAGGATCTTCACAAAATGCCTGGCACCAGTAATAGCATTTTGCAGACAAAAAGGAATTCAAATATATCCCTACTCGAACGACTGCCTAATTCAAGCAGAGAACAAAGACATTCTTCTGAAGCATCTGGTGTTTGTAAAAAGATTACTAATTGGCCTTGGGTACACAGTAAACGAAAAGAAATCAAACCTAGTGCCCTCTCAAGAGATAATGTTCCTGGGTGCAAGCTTAAATACAACTGCCCAGATGGCTTATCTCACACCAGACAAACAAAAGCATCTGACTACTTACTTCATGAAATTGGCAACACAAACCCACTTATCTGCAAGGAAAATCCTGCAGGCCTTGGGTTTCATGGCATCTTGCATTCTACTAATTCCATATGCCAGACTGCATATGAGGGAACTACAGTGGTACCTAAAAAGTGTTTGGGCTCAGCATTGCCACAGCCTGGAGACAGTAATTGCACTCATTCCCTGCCTACAACAGGAGTTTCGATGGTGGGCAGAAGCCTGTCACCACAACAAGGGTCTGCCATTCAGTTTACCCACAGCCAGGCAGACACTGACAACGGATGCATCAGATTATGCCTGGGGAGCCCATATGGCAGGAAAATGTATTCAGGGCACATGGTCTGCAAACCAGATGCATCTTCACATCAATCAAAAAGAGATGCTAGCTGTTCAAAATGCCCTGACAGCTTTCAAGGACCTGCTTCATCCAGGACAGTTACTGATAGACAGACAACACTACGGTCATGTGGTACACAAGCAGGGAGGTACACATTCCTACCCCCTGTGCAGACAAGCAATGACCTTATGGGACACAGCATTGGCTTTTCAAATTCACCTGCAAGCACAATTTCTGCCAGGAAAAACAAATACTCTGGCAGACAAACTAAGCAGAAACCTCATGGATCCCCACGAATGGAAACTGGATCCACAAGTCTTCAGCAGGATAATAAGGAAATGGGGATGCCCAGACATAGATCTATTTGCCTCCCCTCACAACTGCCAATTGCAGAGATTTTGCACAAGGATTTATCACAAGCAAGCATGGAAAGTGGACGCCCTATCCTTCAGCTGGAAAAATCTAACGGTATATGCTTTTCCCCCACTGCCTCTCCTTCCCAGGGTACTCCTAAAGGTCAGACGAGAGGCCAAAAATGATACTGATTGCACCAGACTGGCCATGCCAGCACTGGTACCAAATCCTAAAGAGCTTGTCTCAAGGTCCAGCATGGATATTGCCTCAAACTTCTCACTTGCTGACCCAACAAAACAATTAGATCCTGCACAGCCAACTCAGGACCTTAAATCTGGCAGCATGGCGGATAATGTAGCCATTCAGAACACTCCTCTTTCAAAAGCTGTTATGGATGTTATTTTGGAGGCCAGGAGGCCCAGCACCAGAAAAGCTTATGCAGAAAAATGGAAGGGATTCTGTGCTTGGAACCTTGAACAAGGCATTGACACGTGTGTACCAAATATCCCTCAGATTTTACAATACCTAACTGAGATGCTGAACAAAAGCCTTTTCTTCTCATCAATTAAGATTCATGCCTCTGCCATTTCAGCCCATTACAATACAGAACCACCTATTTTTTCTCATCCTTTAATAAGGCAGTACCTCAGAGGGGCCAAAAACATTAAGCCTCCAAGGAGAGCACCAATTCTGGCCTGGGACCTCAATTATGTTTTGGAAAAACTCACACTGCCTCCTTTCGAGCCAGCATCAACAGCAGATATAAAATTCTTATCCTGGAAAACAGCTCTGCTCCTAGCAGTAACCTCTGCAAGCACTCATGGCTGTGGAACCTTTCATCATTTTTCATCCAGACAGGGTTTTTCTGAGGACAAACCCTACATTTATGCCTAAGGTGGTGTCCAGTGAGGCCCTTAACCAAACCATTCACTTGCCAACCTTTTATCCTAATCCACAGAACAAGGGTGAGAAGATTCTGCATTCTTTGGACATACACAGGCAGTTAGGCTTCTATTTGGACAGAACTAAAGCTTTCAGAAAGACTGAGCAACGTTTAGTGACATATGCTGCAGGATCACAAGGAAAGGCTATCTCAAAACAGACTATTTCTAAATGGATAGAACTAAAGCTTTCAGAAAGACTGAGCAACGTTTAGTGACATATGCTGCAGGATCACAGTTAGGTTAGATCACATTTGTTCAGCATCTCAGTTAGGATAGGCCATTGCATCCGTTTCTGCTATTTTCAACATGGCAAATCAGTGCCTAAGGGCATTAGGCCTCATTCCACCAGAGCAGCAGCCACTTCAGCAGCCTTCCTCAGAGGAGTACCAACCAAAGATATCTTAGAGGCTGCAACTTGGAGTTCAGTGCACATCTTCACAAAGCACTACCACTTACCTCTTTACTCCAAGTCCAGAGCAGGCTTTGCCACTGCAGTCCTGCAGGGCCTCATAGCCTCTCCTAATCCTTTTTAGCCCAGCCAGCCTTCCTCAGCTTTGGGATTCAACCCAAGAGTAATGACTGCAACAGTGAAACACTATGAACATAGTACAGTTGTGTACCTACCATAAATGTAGATGTTCGAGTGTATTCACTGTTGGAGTCCAGGTTACCCACCCACCATCCCCCTTTTCCTTGCTGGGACTTATCTGCACTTCTCTAGCCTATACAACCTAATTAGTGTATTTGCTTGTAGATGAAGGAAATGTTATTTTTGTGCATGCATTTTTATTGACATATTTTTCAGCCTACCAATTTGGGGGCACCTGACATCTGGGGCAAGAAAAACTGAAGAAAATGGCGTCAGCTGCATCTTTTATACCCCTGGCGCACTGACGTCAGGGAAGAGACGACAGCAACCGACGCTGGACCTGGACTTTGGAATTCTGGCCGACCGAGGGTAGCCTGCCAGCAGGATAACCCAAGAGTAATGACTGCAACAGTGAATACACTCTAACATCTACATTTATGGTAGGTACACAACTGTACTTTTTCTGTCTTCCAGATTTTCCTCCAGTCAACTCCCATGGACTGTCCCGCCATTGTCTGTAACTGTTTTTACATAGCTGACCTGTTGAATGTAATGTATTAGAACAAGAACACTCGTCCATCTACCTACTTAACTGGATAAACTACTAGAAATGTCAACAAGGTGTTGGTATCAGAGACACAGTCTCCTGGATGTGCTTGCTAGTGATTTATCTGGACTTGTTCTTTATACTCTGTTTCTTGTTAGTCCTGTCACCCTCTGGGTCACAGGTGCGATACCAGACTTCACTTGCGCCCTCTGGATTACCTCTGTATTCTTTACCTAGGGAAATGCAAAACTTAAAGGTATTGTGGCAAGCAGATCAGTGAAAAAATGTTTGAAATTATAAGGAAATGAATAAGAGGTAACCACCCCCTTAGCATTCTTACTACTTTAATGCACTTAATAGAACAGTGTACAGTTTAGTTTTATTTAAAGGTAGCCAGGGCACTTTTTCTCAGGGATAAAAGTTAATGAATTCTAAAAGCATACAAGCTGTTTTTCATACGTGGAAGGGGAAGAGAGATAAGCCAAGAACAGATGCAAATCATTCTAAGTTAACAATCAATGAACTTCATGATTTGAATGTATACATAGTTTTATGTGTTTCTTTCAAGTTACTATGGAATGGAGATGCCTTGTATTAAGTTTTTTGGTTGAGAGTTTTCATTAAAACAAAAAGTTTTGAAAAATGTAACATAGGTTCAAATGGAGATGAGAAGAAACAACTGTACTAAAGATTAGCCTGCCAAACATTATTATATGCACATAACACAAAATCTGGAAATACACATTCAGAAAAATAAAAAGCTGTCATGTATGGGAGCAATAGCTTTTTACCATGTTTGTAGATGACTGTCACTGTTGAAGTGACTCCCCCAACCCATGTGTAAAAATGGGAGAAAGGAGTAATGGATGAATGGGTATGCTGTCCATATTTTGGAAGGTGAATGACCTTACAGGCATAGATAAAAAAAAGTGGAGAGTATTGAATTAAGAAATGTAGAGTGAAAATTTTAATGCTGCAAGAGACACATTTGGAAAGAAATATGCATGTGAATTTGAGAAAGAGAGGATTTTGGAACTGAAATTCATCAGAATATCTGGGACAGAAGAAAAGGGGAATAATTATACAATTTGTTAGAGGGACTCCAATAGTGATAGATGAGGACAAAAGACAAAAACTGTAGATTTGTACTAAGGGGCTATTGGCAATGGAGGAGGATTACAATGGCATATATTTATATTCCACCAAAAACTGCTGTTATGGAGCTTAAGAAAATTTGGGGAGAAATAATCAGCTTTCAGCAGGGAATATTACTTATAGGTGGGGACTGGAATTTGATTTGTAATAGTGGGGATGTATCAGGGGGGACATATAAAGTACAATAAAACAAAAGAGAGTATTTCTGAATAAATTTATGAAAATATTTGGTATGGAAAGTGTAAATTCAGTAGTAAAAACTCAGAATTTGCATATTATTCCCCAAGGTACAATAACTAGGCCAGAATAGACAGACATAATACTTCACAGGAACATGTGCATTTAACTGAAAGTTTCTACACACCTCCACTAACTATTTCTGATCATGCACCAATAAAAACTAAGATAAAAATGCAGGGCAATGATGTAAAAATAAGACGCTGGCGCTTTCTACCTACCTGTTAAAAGGAGGAGTTTAATTAATGGGTAATGGAAATGTTTGAGAGTTGTTAGGGAAGATAGAAGTATCTTCAGAAGTTATAACTAGTGACTGGGATAAAATGAAAATAGAGTTTAACAATAGGGATGGAAAAAAAGAGACATATGGTTAAGCAGTAATGGAAATTACCTCATGGGGCTGACAAAGATTAAAGTATTGCAAAATAAATGGAATTTTACAGAACAAGAGGAGCAAATGCAGAATACTAAAGAGAAAATGAGGGAGTATCTGGAGAATAGGTATGAGTTTAGAAAGATTGCAGTTAAGCAACTGTTTTTTGATAACTCCAGAGCACAAAAAGTTTTAGCACAATAATTTAAGCAACAAAATGTTGAAGGGGTTGTCACCAAACTTAAGGAACCTATAACAAGAAAAATGACCAGAGGTCCTGTAGAGATTTTAGAGATATTCCAGAAATTTTATGAAAAGTTGTATAAAGCAGAGAACTATGGAAAGCAAGAATGAACACAGCTGGAACTATTTATGGAAGACTAAATTATGCTAAGGTAATGGAGAGAAGAGGCTGAGCAGCTAACAGTTAAGATAGGAGGTGATGAAATAAAAACAGTAATGTATAGTACATCAGGAAAGTCTCCAGGAACAGAGGATATTCCTGTGAAAGTTTGGAAATTAAGAGGGAAGAATGTGATAAAGGTCTGGAAGATTTTTAACAGTATTTTAAAAGGAGGGGAAGCACCAATATCTTGGGAGAAATTGATGGCTGTATTTTGTAAAGATGGCAACAACCCTTCAGAACCAGCTTCATACAGACCCATTTGAATTTTAAAACACGATTATGAGGTGCTTATGTTTACAGTAAGTAAAAGAATGGCATCACTGTTGCAAAAATTGATAGATATGGGTCAGTGTGGTTTTTGTGGCGGGGAGGCAAACATTTGACAATACTAACAGAACAATGATGTTCCAGTAGAAAGCAAAATGTAAGTAAGTACCTCTGTTGCTGGTGGGTCTTGATGCAGAGAAAGCGTTTGACAGAGTAGGCTGGGATTTTATGAGAAGGACCTTGGAAGCATTTGCATTCCCTGATACAATAATAAGGTTAATTAGAAGGGTATATGAAAGGTTGGAGGCAAGAATTACAGTGGGAGATTTCCTCTCAGATAAGCTGCGTTTGAAAAGAGAAACCAGGTAGGGGTGTCCTCTTTTCCATTTATTTGTCTTATATTTAGATCCATTGGCAAAGAAAAATAAGAGACTCAGAAATACAAGGATGTAATTGGTATGGTAATCAAGAAAAATTGGCTTTATTTGTAGATGGTATTATTTTGTACAGGATAAATTCAGAAAAGGAACATTTCTAAGACAGTTTCAAGTCTTTTTGGGATATAAAACTAATGAAGATAAAACAAAGGCTGTAGCTATAAATTATTTGCCCACATATGAATTGGTTCAGCATGATAAGATAAAGTATTTAAGAGTATAGATTAAAAAGGCTTCTGTTATGGCAGCTAAGGACATGTGGGAAGAGACGAAACAAAAGATAATACAAAAATAAAGAAACTGGAAAAATTATGGATATGGGTAGTAAGATACAAGCAGTGAAAATGTTTTTAGTCCCTTTAGTCATGTATTTGGGTCATTCATACTTTTATCAACCTTAGAAGAAGTTGTGGGCAATAATTAAGAATTGAAAGAATTTATCTGCAAGGGAAAGAGGGCAAGAATTGAGTGAGAGAAGTTAATCCTGGGGCGACAGGTGCTGGCTGAGGTTTTCTTTTTTAGGGGGGGTAAACTCTTGGCTAGGCTTGTAATAGCCCCAGGGCCATTAGCCTAGTAACCTCCTATGATCCTATATATTTTAGGGAAGTTGAGTTACAATGGGACTGTATTTCCATTTCAGATATGTCTGGAAAATAAGTTGTTCAAAGTATTTTTCTTTTATTTTGGCTCAAAACTCATTTGTATTAAGAGTGCTGGTGTCTATAGTAAATATAAGACGTGACTTATACTAAAAAAAAACTGTAGACATTTTGCCTTTAATTTGTAAATTATAGATTAAAAATAAATAGTGAAGAAAAACATTGTATCAAAAAGATTTTTGGGGAAATATAACAACTTGTGACAGCAAAAGAAATATTGTTACAAGAAGAAATTAAAGTATTTAATAAAATGGTAAGTAGGTATTGTTTGTTATGAACCTAAATGCACTAGGAGAGAATGGTGTGAACAGATTATAAAAAAAATATTACATAAATTGGAACGATAAAAAAGCAGTAAAAAGAGGACATGTTTAGCAAAATTGTACAGATAAATTACTTTGAGATTATAGAGATAAATGAAATTATATGGAGGTTTATGTTGGAAAAAATGACTTTCAAAGCAGCAATGAAGCACAAATTAAGTGAAAGAAGGTGTAATATTTTTAAAGTTGAATAGACTGGTGGATATTTTAAAATGTAATGATGATCATATGGGATAAATGTAAATAGAAATTAATGTATGACTTGATTTCTAGAATGACTATGAAGATGGACATGATAATATGTGGTTTGTATGAAAAGTTAGAAGGCAAACATATTGATGCCATAAATAAAATGCTGGTACTATTTGGATTGTATTGAATTGGATAAATCAATTGTTATAAAATTATTTGTGGAATGAGCATACTGTGCTGACTTACATAAAAAAATGGTTGTGGATTAAAAGGTGGGTGGATGTGAAATGTAATATAAAAATGTGATGTGTAATTTATTATTTGTAAAATAGAAAATATAATTGTGATTTTGTAAATACATAAAGCCCTTACTCTTTTCCATAATTGTCATGGAAACTTTTACATCTATCTGAGTTATTTCAAGTCAGACAGATGGGACCTTAGTTTAACATCTTATCTGAAGGGATGGCACACTCAGGAATGCAGTAGCCCCTAATGCTGCATTGCAGTTTCATCACTGGAAAGCAAATACAATTAACTTGAGTTGGAGTAGAACTCACAACCTTCTAATCTTTTGGCACAAATGGTGAGTGTGCTTCCTGTTCAGTTATTGGCACTGTTAGACTTTAGTATTTTAAAGAGACTAGCAGTGTCTCAGACTTTATATGTTTATGCTAAGTATGAAAAAAAGGTACTCTTCCATTCTGTCCAATACTTAATATGCTCCCTAGAATGATTAAGGTGACTGCATATACTGAAGCTAACAAACACAATTGATTTTTTTCATGCATTATATTAAACCTCCTGAAATTGTGTCCACAAATTCATCCCCCTCCCAGTCAGTACAGCCTTTTCTCCTTTGAAGTAGTCAGATCTAACTTAAAGCAACTTGACAGAGAGACAACCCCTTCAACCATTGCTAACATCTCATTTTTATTTTTCCCTGTAGAAAAGTAAATAGCACTAGAGTCATGGAGAGGGTTGTCGACAAGCATACATGTGGTCTTTCGTAGAACCACTTATAGTAATTTTATTTATTATTTATTTATTTTACATTTGTTGACCAGGATTGTCCGACTGAGCTGAAGAATCCTTTTTTCAGTGAAGGCCCGGAAAGAAAAGCTCCAACATATTATGCAATTTTCATGATAAATTAGCATTAAACAGCAATCTTACAGGATTATTGCAAGGCATTAAGAAGCAATACAATGTTATACAGTGTCAGTAATCAGGAGTATAACAAAACTATTTCAAGATGTATAAAAAGAAATATGTGATTAAGATGAATATAGTTTTTGGGGTAAGTGGTTACAAAATCCCAGTTTTATCATAATGTAGTTGCATGAAGGCAGGACAATTAGAATAGAATGTTTCTCTGAGGCGATTTGCTTAATAGATTTTAGAAGACAGTAGAAAGAGTAGTCAAGGAAGATTAGAGAGAGCTAGTGAGAAGACCGAGTTAAGGGCAGAAAGTAGATTAAGGTATGAGAAGTAGGGGATGTTTAATGAGGGAGAGTGCAGTGGCAGGAACAGTGACTTTTAAAGTGCTCTTTGGTGGCTGTCTTAAATTGTTTAGGATGTGTAAGGGTCCTGATTTCTAGTGGGAGCCTATTCCAGGCAATAGTGGGGTGATAGCTGTACATGTTGCGTCCAAATTTAGACTTGGGTTTGTAGATTTGTAGTAGGTCTTGGTTAGAGCTTCGGAGAGGTCTGGAGGGAGAATAATGGGAGATGAGAGGGGGATAGTGCTGGGCAATAGGAAGGCTGGTATAGGATAGAATGGATGATCTGGAGCTGAGAGAGAAGAAGCTGGTGGGGTAATTCAAGCCAGTTTTAGGTGTTTTAGAGAGGGACAGTGATGGGATTTGTAGGTTTGTTGGGCAGCAAATCTAGCCACCTTGTTGTAGGTAGATTTGAGTTTGGTCAGGAATGCTGAGTTAAGATTTGTTAGAATTGTACATTAGACTGGGTCAAAGGTAGGTAAGGAGAGTAATCTTGGCTTCAGATGTAAGGAATTTCTTGTTACGGTAAAGGAGCCTTAGTTTTGAATGAGTTTTTTGATGCAGGTATTAACATGCAAGTCAGATTTAAACTAATCGTCGATGGTTACACCTAAGACCTTAGTGCTGTATTCTACCTAAATAGGAGTGTTATTAAGGGACTGTATGGAGAAGGAGGGTTTAATATTGTTGAACTTTTTAGGTAGGAAGAGTAACATCTTTGTTTTTTAGGGTTAAGAATTAACTGGTTGTTGGAGAGCCATGCTTCAACTAAGTTAAAAGATACCTGAGTAGCTGAGAAGAGCTTAGAGGGAGAGTTGGCTCTGGTGATGACTGTAGAGTCATCTGCGTACTGTACTAAAAATGACTGAGGACAGGAGGTATAGAGCTGATTAGTAAAAATATTAAAAAGTAAAGACCCTAGGATAGACCCTTGAGGCACACTCAATTTTACAGGGAAAGGGGGGAGAGTGCAGAGTGCCATCTCACTGATTGAGATCTGTCAGTGAGGTAGCTGGAGAACCATGCAACAGTATCAGAGGAGAAGTTGAGGTTATGCAGTTTGTGCAGCAGAAGAGAGTGTGAGACAGTGTCAAAAGCTTTTGAGAGGCCCAAGAATAGGCAAGAAGTAAGTTTATAGTTGTCCATGGCTATAGAGACAGTGTTGAGGAAGGATAATAGAGCTGTAGTGGTGGTATGTTTGGGTCTGAAGCCATGTTGAGTGGGTGTAAGCAGATTTTCCTGTATTAGATACTGCATAACTTGTTTATGAATAGATTTTTCTAGTACTTTAGAGAGAGGGGAGAGGATAGCGATAGGTCTAAAGTTGGAGACATCAGAGGAGTTACCTCCTTTGTGTATAGGTAGAGTGCAGCATTGCTCACCACGAAAAAAAAAAAAAAACAGTAGATACCTTTCAGAAAATTTTAATGCATTAACACACTTGAATTTGATAGCACCCAATAAAGGCAGTATCACAATTTTACAGTTTCCAGAATTCACAGCAGCAGCAGCAGCTCACAAACAGGCCAGGTAAAAGTCTTCAAATGTACAGCAGCAAAGGTAGAACAGCAAAACAATGTGAAGGGTTTAGAAGCCAAGGTTTGGGGGCAAGTTAGACAAATGTATGATTTAGATATAAAAAGTAAGCTATGGAAAATGGAATCTATTTTTATTTTAAAATTTGATACTATGGCCCCTAGGGGGTTGAATAGAGAATGTCATTGGACATGTTTCCTTTAAGGATATAATTGAGTGTGTTAGTTAAGTGAATAATTGAGTTTTTAAGTAGTATAAAAGGGAAGGGGATATGTGAAGTATACTCTGAAAAGGCTTAGAGCCAAGGTGCTAGAGATTCAGAAGTGTTTGTGTTTTTTACTACTGTTTGCTGCTGTACATTTTGAAGACTGTTACCTGGCCTGTTTGTGAGCTACTGCTGTGAATTCTAGAAACTGTAAAACTGTGATACTGGCTTTATTGGGTGCCATCAAATTCAAGTGTGCTACTGCATTAAAATTTTCTGAAAGGTATCTGCTGTTTTTTTTTTTTTTTTTGTGGTGAACACCAATATTTCCAGTGACTTTTGTAGTGAAAATAGTATGTAGCATTGTTTCCAGATGGAAGGGACTTTAGATTCAGAGAGAGAGAGATTAATTAGGATAGTAACAGGGAGAGCAAGAGAGTCAGCTGCTAGTAGAAGAAAAGTGGAAGGAATATTGTCAGCTGATGCTGAGCATGGTTTTTATTTAGAGAGTAGAGTTTTGATGTAGCTAGTAGGCACAGGTTTGAGGGAGAAGGTATTTGAGGAGATAGTATTAGGAGTAGGTTCAGAAAAGTTGGAGATGTTAGTAGCAGTGGAGTTTGGGTTTAGGGTTCAGTAGCTTAGATATTGAATCCATAAAATAGGTATTGAAGATAGTGGCAGTTTCTTCAGATGTCTTGTCTGGGCATGAATTGGGGGAACTAAGATTACCGGCATGTAATATTTGGTTAATAGAGTTCCAGAATTTTTTAGGATTAGATTTTAGGGCTGTGGGAGGTTTGTGATAGAAGTCCTGTTATTTTTGTTTGTGTTTTTTTGTCAGATTTCTGAGTTCTTTATATTTTTGCAAGTCTGCAGGGATCTTAGTTTGTGACCATTTTTTTCCATAATTTGTTTCTAGTTATCATAAGGGTACGAGTGGCTTTTGAAAGTCATGGAGATATGGTGGACTTAATTCAGACTTTGCGAGGGTGAACAAGTGAGTCTAAGATGCTAAAGAAGGTGGAGTTGAAAGATAGGACTGCTTCTTCTAGTTGGGGTTGGGTAAGGAATTTTCAGTTTACTTTAGAGAGGAGGGCATTAAAGGTTTCTGGATGGAAGTTAGAGAGTTTGTGACAAGTGATAAATCTAGGAGGTTTTGAGAAATGGGGAGTGAACCTAAGCACTTTTGTAGGGAAGTGGTCACTCATGGTGTTTGGTAGGGTTTCAGGGTTATGATATTTGGAAGGATTAGATACAAGTACCCAGTCAATAAGAGTACTAGATGTGTGAGAGTTGTTTGTATGAGTAGGTTGGGCGATTAGCTGTGTAAAGGCATATAAATTAATATGATTATTAGAGTTTGGATTACTGAGAGTTAACCAGTTAATGTTGACATCCCCAAGGAGGATAGTTTCACTGGGGATATGATGAGAAAAGTATGAAAGAATATTTTCAAGCAGAGGAATGTTCTCTCCTGGAGGAATATAGATGGCTGCGACTGTGATAGTGGTGTGGTTATTGATTTTAAGGTTAGCTGTAAGTAGTTCAGCAGGAGAAAAGGATGGGATAGGTTTCATAATACTTCTAATAGTGAGGTAGTTGGCATAGAGGATGGCTATGCCACCCCCATTTTTGTTTTGGCGATCTGTGCAGAGTATATTATAACCAGGGGGAGAATGTCTTTATCAGAGGTTTGGGGTTTTAGCCAAGTCTCTGTTAGGGTGATGACATCAGGGGTGTGGAAGGCTATCCAGACATGGATTTCACTAACTTTGTTTAGAATACTACGGGCATTCATAGAGTAAAAGGAAATATGTTTGTTTGGAGAGGATGAGTTTATTAAGTAGGAAGAAGTAGAGTTATGCATGGTGTGGTGATGGATGGGCCCAGGATTTGGATGTATGTCTTCTGATAGAAGCAGGGCTACATGAAGTTGGTAAAGTTTTAATTTAAATGGGTTGTAAGTCAAGTACTTAGTCTTGGTTTTAGATACTAGAGAGTGAGGGGGAGGAAGTTTGATTTTAGGCAGAGGGATGTTCATGGAAAAGATAGAGGAGGAGATTGTAATAGAGTACTGCAGAGATGAGAAGCAGTTAGTATAGGGATTAGTGGGATATATGTGGACATGTAGTAATGGAGTAGTATAAGATGTGAGATGGAGAAGTAATGGAGGCAAGAGGAAAATATAGAGGGTTGCAATAGCCTTGGCCTAAGGTGGGGAAGTAGGATTGGAATGGAGTGATGAGTGGGTAAGGGACTAGGAAAAGTAAGTTGTTGGACCTGTTAGAGAGCTGAAGTAAAATTTAAGTGAAACAACCTGTAGGGGGAGTAGGAGATATGTAGGAAGAAGGAGGATTTGCAGCAGACTAAACTATGAAGTGATCAGTAGGGGAGGGTAAGGTGTTTAGAATGTTTTAGCAGACAGGATGGGGTGAAGTTAGGGGTGGAAGGGATTAGGTGGTTAGGTGTAAAGGAAATTATATGGGGGTGGGAAGGGAGCGAAGTGAGCCAGAGTGTAGCGAGGGTGAACGGAGCGGGATGGGCCAGGAAACGGCAGTCACCACAAGAAACAATCAGCGGGCCAGGAGGGGAAACAGTAAGGAGCACACAGTGAGAGTCAGCAGGTAAGTAAAAGAGGTGGGGAGGTGTAGACAGAGAAGGAAGAGATGTTATAGCGAGGTATACACTGGTATTTGCAGTAAGATAAAAACAGTTAAAAGGAAAACACAAACAGAAAAACATAAGAGTATAGCTAACTAAGAGAGAGAGTTGACACTAGGATAGTGACTAACTTATAGATGCCAAAGAGAGACAGAGGCAAGGTTTCTAAACAGGTGAGTATGGGGGGTGGTTTCAGTGGTATGCAGGTATCCCGTACACTAGACAAAGTAAGACTAATTTGTGGTATGAGCTTAGAACATACTTTTAGTGTAAACTGGCTAAGTAACATAATGATCCTTTGTGGAGCGATTGTGTCACTACTCCAGATCTCTGTATTACAGGGTTCAAAAGAAGAGACTCCTGTTAAGAACTGTCTCCCCATGCTTGGTGTGTTCCCCCCTCTGCTCTTGACACTGTTGAGGAATATATAAATTTAACCATACTTTATTTTAATAAATCAGACTGATATCTTTTCTAGGCTTTAGAGAAGTAATTTATTTATTTTTTGCATATTTGTTGGAGGAGGTAGGATTTGAGCTTTACCTTCACTAACAAAGAAATGCAGCACATATTTATTTACTTGCTTATCAGGAACAAGAGTGAATAATTTATAACGAGCGAATCAGAAGTCAAAGATCAAATTTTTATGCAAATGTGTTATAAAACATAACGTATCTTTTAATACATAATAATTCCTTTGTAAATGTAGAATTTTCCAGTACAATTTTCCAGTTTTGTGTATGCTTTTGGATCTTGCTATTCTAGTCTTTTAGAAATTACTTTATTTTGCATTTTTTGTATTTTGCCTTTAGGAGAAAAAATATACTTGTACCAACACCAAAAGTATAGCATCAGTGCAACTGGGTCAGTGGAAAGGTACTGGAAAGCATTTAAATGCATATAATATTTGCACCTAAAACGCACTCTTCATTTGTTTTTAAACAAGGCCATTTACCTAATAGAAACACTTTCATTTTTTATCTTATGCAAGTTTAAAATAGTTGTACAACTAAGATAAAAGATGTATGTTAAGTAGTTTACAACACCCCCCCCCCCCCCCGGCAGTGTTAATACCACATTCACAGTCCTATCACTGTAGTAGGGCTTCATCAGACTCCTTTGGTGTGCACCTGACCAGACACATGCAGCACATGGAACATCCACAAAGATTCCTTACAAAAGGGATAAAGGGAATAAATTCAGTGTCCTGTATGATGAGGTCTATGCATGGGCCTGGAAAATGTACGGCCTTAAGTTTTCTTATAAGCTTAAAACAAATAGTTCTAGAGGGTGTTGTATAATGGACTTGGATTGATTGGCAAGTATGAAAATAATTTATGGTCTTGACTTGGGTCATAAATGTTAAGTATGGGATAAAGCATTGCTGCCTTTTTTCAAATTATTGAACAAGATGAAAACATGCATGCAAAAATGCATATTAAATCTTCAGATAGTACAGCTTGTATAATGCCAGTGTTGGCATTTTAAGTATCATTTAAATGTTAATGAGGTTAGTACTGATACCTAGTTTGTTGGACCATAGAAATACTCACTACTAGGCATGCAAATAATAAATGTTGAAGGAATAACTGGATTTTGAGGAAATTAGCAAAATGCAAGAATGATGGACAAACTGTACCCCTTAGGAACAAGTGCAGGGCAAACCCTATCAATAAGCTCACATGGTGGAACCATCATATCAACAAGCTTTATAATAAAAAGGAAATAATTTTGGCCAGAGGTAACAAGATTTATTCCCAGAATGTTAGCGCCCTTGTCACTGAAATAAACAGCTCAGGAGTTTAATAAAATCCACCAAAGACAAGTCTGAGGCTAAAATAACTGCTCCAGCCAAAAGCAATCACAAGGCATTTTTGGCTCTTGATTGACTACACAGGACTGTAATTTTTTCCTGTAGTCCTGTCCATATGTTTATGTTGTTGTTAGGGTTTCTTGCTGGTTTTAGGCAGGTAGCCTCAATTTGAGGTATTGTATGGGTAGGTATTTACGGTATTTACCGTTTTTGAGGGCAAAATAATGGGGTGCCACGAATTCCCGAGTGGCCCCTTTAATTCCCGATTTTTTTTTTTTTTTTGCTACAACTTTAAATTTATGGCTGACATCACCTGCATCACCAGCCTACAGGGGCATGCGTGATGACATCAGCTTCATAGCTTAGTTTTCAACTGTTTTGGAGGGAATATACAGCAACAGAAGATGTCTGTGAAAAATTTTAAATTTCAGTCCACCCAGCACCTATCCACAGAATTTAATGGGCTCCTAGGTAAGGTAAGAAATTAAAGAATGTTGTTAACGGACCCAGCTAAGCAGACAGTGGAGTGGATGAGTGGTTCATTAATTCCGCTCTGACTGTAGTTCGTTCTGGCCACTGTGTTTTAATGTACTAATAGTATCTAATACTAATGTGTATTATTAATGTAGTTTGTAGGTGGCAGCAGCTCATAGTCGCAGATACTTAACTTTACCTTAGCACTGCAGCATCTGAATAGCTCGCTTGTGGACTGGTGTGTGTGTTGTACAGAACTTGTACTAAGCAGATGGTAAATAATTTCCTTCATGCTTTGGCTACAGCGCTAACTGTGACTAAGTTATATTTGAATGCAGCAGGTGCAGCTTGCAGTCATATTCCCTTGTATTAATCTGAATTTGAAAGCAGCTCGCAGGCAGAATGTGTATTTAATCTATCGCATTCGCATCTTGTAGCAGTGTGTGTGCGTGCGCGGTGTATCTACACATTGGTAAGCTCAACTGCCAACATTAGCAGCACATAATCAGTGTGAGGGTTAAACTTTTGCACACAACTGCAGAATTCAGCCATTAAACTACATTCATCACAGTCTAAGGTAAAATAAATAAACGAAACCATAAAAACATGTGCCAACTAAAAATTTAAATAAGCCTTCTTAAGTGCACAAACAGGTACAGTTTCTAACAGTATGTATGCCGTTACCATAATATCCCAAATAAACATAATTCTGATTCACAGATATGAGAATAAACAAGACAGGAGTTAGACAACATGCTGCAGTGAACACAGCCAAATATAAGACATAGTAAAAGTATGTGTGAAAATTACATCACTCCAAATGCCAAGCTGTACTCTGAATTATGTCATTACTTAACCAATGCACAAAGTAGAAGCAGTAGTTATGCATACATTTACAGTTAAAAACATCTCCAAAGGCAGTCCATTAATTATAGAAAAATACAAAGGATGTGGTAAACACCCATTTAGAGGCAAAAACACTGAACTGCTGATGAACAAAGACTGACTGCTGTATACACAGTTATCTTCCTTCGAGAAAGGGCCAGAAAGGATAAAGAAGGCAAGTTCTTTTCTGACCCTTCTGTCAGTGGCTTAGAGATTAAACAGCTGGCTTCAGTAAACAAAAGGATGACATTAAGGGATCAAAATAAAAAATGTGTCCCTTATGCCAAGTATTAAATCACATGCAGATTCAAAAGTGGTCCCCATTGTTAAAGGCTACAAACTGCCAGCATAAAGTTCAGACTATTTTCACTATATGCCACCCCATAAATATACATAATATAATTTTTTTGTTTATTACAACTCAGCTTTTCCTTTTAGATTTAAGGTCAGATCTCATTTTTAGGGAGCAGATTTAGGTTGAAACAGTTTTTTTGGGGGGGGAGGTAGTGTTTATTTTTTCCCCGTGCAGTGTGTGTTAGTTTAAGATATATGCTCTACAGCACTACATCTTTCCCTCTCCTACCACTTACATCCAGTTATAGTTCTCCTCTTCAGCCCTCTATTTTACAAGTGTCCCCGTGCCTAGTTGCTTCAGTGACCATTCAACAGTCCCCCAAACCTTTTTTTCACCCTCTACTGTTTTTGTCTCTTCTCTTTTTAACCTTGTTATGATCCTTTAAACAAGGATAACACTTAATTATTTTATTATGCAATAGTATTTCTGCAACTACTAATTGTTTAATGTTAGTTACTTTTTACCTTGGAGTTCATATAACCGACTGTGTAATATGTCGGTCTATTTTGATGCATACTTTAATATAGTTGAGTCCTTTCTGAAAACAGATACTGCCCAGCAGAGCCAATACAGTTCACAGAATGTAAATAAATACATTTCTTTCTTCCATTCGCAGTGTAAGTTGAACACAGGAGTAACAAGGCGACTAAGGCACAAGGTCATTTCCATCTTGCCAGCACCCACCCTTAGGCCTTGCCACCATTTTCAGACTGCTGCCCTAGTCATTAATTCATATAAGGCTGCCTGATTAACAGCCATTGCTTGTACACCAATCCTACTTTGCCTATGAGCTAATTTTGTCACAGGTCACTCCTCATTAATACAACTGAGATTTGAGCACAGCCCATAGCTCTTCTTCCACTCCTGGGCTGGCAAATTGTAAACGGACCCTATATATTTTATTCCTTATCTCTTTAAATGCCTCTACGGTATTTGATTTCAATAATACATTTGTTATCTGTCAGCAATCCCTTCTGTTTCTTGCTACTTGCAGGATAAACTTAAAGCTGTTCTCTTTCTGGCTACCTCATCCCAACTTCACCACTCATTCTTATTCATATAAGTCAAGGGTGGCAATACATATTACTCCCTTACTATATTGTAAGTTTATGTTTGATAACTTATTCATAAGACCTGTTTTTATGTCCATGCCTGCTATACTTTCATATAGATGATCTGTCTACATAGTATTAAAATATATAGTTTTACATTCCTAGCTCTTAAAAGCTTAGTTACTTAGATTTTCTGTTTAGTTCTATAAAGCCCATTTTAAATAGTACAGTGACATTAGATAGTTTTCATTCTTTGTAAATTGTACAATATTTTGATGCATTTTTCATTCTTGAATTTTGCAATTCTATGTTCTTGTGCTTGCACTTCATAATTTTTAAGTAGCTTTTCCCCCCCAAGTCTCTGCTGTAATTTTTTTTTCTCAATTACATTTTCCCTAGTAAACAAATGCAAATAAATAATGTAATTAAGTAAATGGGGAGGGGCAATGACCAATTCTGACAAGAAAATAGGAGAAAGACCAGATCTGACCTGAGTCCTGCAGCAGACAATCTGATAAAATTGCTAGAGGAAAAAGAGAGCACTTCAAATGCATTTGGAAGTTCATTAAGCTGCACATCAGAGGTCACAAGTAGGAAGGAGCATTGAGAATTGTGGTGTCTTCCATTCTATCAGTGCTGTAACTTCTGCATCACAGTATTTTATGAATGAACAGTGCAAGGTGTTTTCTTACATTGTTTTAGTGTTAGGACATCTTATGGGAGTACCTCTTCAGACCCATTTTCTTTTCCTATATTTACTACTACCCATTCCTCTGTACTGATTTACTCCAATCCACTCAACACAGCAGTGAAAATGATGCCGCTCCATTCCCTATTGTAATATTACTAGCTTATCTTTTTTTTTTCTATATGTAACATAGGCAATTTATTCCTCAAGGGCAAGAGGCACTTTATTTGTAGATAAAACAATGAAATATAAAGCTGTTTGCTAGCAACAACCTCTTCATTACTTACAGATCTCTTTAATATGGAATTATTTAAATTACTTTTACTTCTGCAGAGATTGTGCATATTTACTGATACTCGTGGAATGTAGATGTTTGAGTAAACTTTTATGATGGAAATGCTGCGAATTGGGCAGATGTTCATCGTGCATACAGCTGCAGTCATTACAGATGGGTTATCCTGCCGTCAGGCGGGTCCTCGGTCGGCCGAATTCCAAAGTCTAGGTCCGGCGTCGGTTATCGTCGCTTCTTCCCTGACGTCACTGCGGCAGGGGTATAAAAGAGGCAGCCAACGCCATTTTCTTCAGTCTTTCTTGTCGCGCGGTGCCCGAAGCAGAAGCAGTTCGCAAGTGCCGGTCGGCCAGCTCCTGAGATTTACGAAAGTATTTCAGCTGAAGTCTTCTTTAAAGCTAAGTACCCCGTTGGGGAAACTTTTCTTGCCTCATACCGATGTCAGACAAAGTTAATAATTGCATTTCTTGTGGGAAGCAAATACCGCATAAGGATTTTCACTCTTTCTGTATACCTTGCTTAGGGCCAGACCACGACGTCTCGGCCTGCCGTTTTTGTGCTAGGTTTAACAAGCGCACTATTAAGCGCCAGGTGGAGTTCGCCCTTCATTATTTTGGCAAAAAATTTAATTATATCATGTCGTCGGATACACCGACACCAGTTTTAAGCAAAAGACGCAAAGACAAGGACCGACATCCAAGGTCTGCACCGAGTACTGAGACCACGTTTAGGCCGACTACCGGTTCTCCGGTTCTCAGCGAGGTGCCTACGCAGCCCCTGACTACCGATGAAACTATTTTACTGGTGACTTCAGTACCCAAGGTCGCAGGCTCCTCGGTCCTCATTCCCACTGTAGATACTGACGCCACTCTTGGCGGGGAAACTGAAAATTTAATGAGGCCTGCCATTTCTGAAGGCGTCTTCAGGCCTTCCACCTTCTCTATTAAATCCTTCACTAAATCTAAAGCTGCCATGAAAACTAAAAAACAGGGTCCTCAGACCTCTCAAGGCCCCATGCCTAAAAAGCAGATGCTTAAAATGGCTGAGGATTTGATAACTCTCATCAGGGGTTCTCAACCCCCCCCCCCCGACAAAAGACCCAGATTGGAGGAAGACTACCCTTCCTCAGACCAGGCTTCTATTACCTCAGACCATTCTGAGGGCCAGGATTATGCCTATTCCCCTTTTGAAGACTCTGATGCTGAGGAGTCTATTCCCTCGGTCTCCCCCCCCCCCCCCCGAGGTCTACTCTTTTGGGGAAACCCTGCATACATTGAGGGAGCACTTCCACTGGGAAGGCCAAGATTACTCAGATTCCAAGAAAAGGCTCAGGGAATTTCTACTGCTCCCCCAGCATAGGCCCCTGGCTATCCCTCCTGTTTTAGATATTTTGGATGATGTGTACGCAGAAGCCAGTCTTAATCCAGACTCATTACCTCCAGCCCCTGTTAAACCAGACAGATATTACTGGGTTCCTGATTCTCACCAGTTCCTTTATAAAAGCCATACTGCTGACCCAGAAACAATTTCACAGGGTCCCAAGGGAATAAAGGCCTCTACTGCTAAAAACCCTTTACCTTCAGAGAAAGATTCCAGAGCATTAGAAAGGTGGGGGGAAAAGGTGTATACATCTGCCACTTTAACCATGAGGGCATTAAACTGTCAATTTCATATGTTAAAGTACCAACAGTTTTTGTTATCTCAGCTGAAAAGCAAAATGACACAAACAGAACAACCAGATTTGAAAGAGTTGCAGGATTTGTTGCATGGAGCAGAGCAAGTGGGTAAACATACCTTGCAGTGTGGTTTTGATGCTTTAGAGGCCTCATGTAGAGCTGCTGTCACGGGGTCTGTTATATGTAGACATGCTTGGCTCAAAGAGCAAACCTTACCAGATCATGTCAAAGCAAAGTTAATAGATGCACCACTTCAAAAAGATGTATTGTTTGGTGTTAAAGCTGAGGAGGTACTAAAGAAAATGGAGGAAAAAGTGAAATCTATGCAAACAGTGAAAGATTTCTTGCAGGTGCAACCTCCACACTTCAGCAGAAACTGGCCTTCAAAAAATTGGTACTTTCCAGCCATGGACAGACCTCAAAGGGGCAGATACAGACGCCCAAGGGGTAGAGGACAACCTCAAGGATCTTACAGAGCTAGACAGTGGCAAGCACCAACCCCAAGAGGTGCAGAAGATAGATCACAGTCATTTAGAAAACAGATACAATGACTTCCCCCTATGCCTGCCAAACAAAGCTATAATGGCAGCACCTTTGGGCGGAAAACTGGCATTATTTTCAAAAAACTGGTACATTGTTACAAAAGACAAATGGATTCTGGACATTATAGACCGAGGCTACAGGTTCCACTTTCACACCCTTCCAAAAATGAGAGGCTTGCCAAACCTGCCACAAAATCAAAGGGCAGAGGCACAAAGACAAATTTCCACTCTCATCGATATGAAAGCGATTCAAGAGGTACCTGCAAAAGAACAAGGTCAAGGTTTTTATTCCAGACTATTCCTGGTATCAAGGAAGGACAAAGATTGGAGACCCATCTTAGACCTATCCATCCTAAACACATATCTACAGGCGCCAAAATTCAAGATGCTCACATTACAGCTGCTTCTTCCCATGCTGGGCAAGGAGTCTTGGCTGGTAACATTGGACCTCAAGGAGGCATACCTGCATGTCCCTATCAGACAAGATTTCAGAAGATACCTCAGATTTCTTGCAGGTTCAACCCATTACCAATTCTCTGCATTGCCCTTTGGCTTATCTACTGCGCCCAGAGTGTTTACGAAATGCCTGGCATCAGTAATTGCCTTCTGCAGACAACAAGGAATACAAATCTACCCATATCTGGACGACTGCCTGATCCAAGCGGACAGCAAGGACATTCTATTGCAGCATCTGGCGTTTGTAATAAAACTGTTAAACTACCTGGGATATACAGTGAACAAAAAGAAATCAAAACTAATACCTTATCAACAGATAATTTTCCTGGGTGCCAGCTTAAATACAACCACCCAGATGGCCTACCTCACGCCAGACAAACAAGGGCAACTGTCTCAATACTTCAACAAAATGGCAACTTTCACCAGACTAACTGCAAGGAAAGTCCTGCAGGCTCTGAGATTCCTGGCATCTTGCATCCTACTAATACCATGTGCAAAGCTGCATATGAGGAAACTACTATGGTACCTAAAAAACTTATGGTCTCAACACAGCCACAGCTTGGAAACAATTATACCACTCATTCCATGCCTTCAAAAGGAATTTTTGTGATGGGCTCAAGCATGCCAAAGAAACACAGGTCTCCCTTTCTGTTTACCTCAAGCAACTCAAATCATCACAATGGACGCCTCAGACTATGCCTGGGGAGCACACATGGCAGATCAGTGCATTCAGGGAAAATGGTCCCAAAAAGAGAAGCACCTACACATCAACCAAAAGGAGATGCTAGCCGTGCAAAATGCTCTTATGACCTTCAAAGGCCTACTGCATCCAGGCCAGCTATTGATAAGGACAGAAAACACCACAGTCATGTGGTACATAAACAAACAGGGGGGAACTCATTCATACCCCCTGTGCAGGCAAGCCATGACCCTATGGAACACAGCACTGGAATTACAAATTCAACTACAGGCACAATTTCTGCCAGGGAAGGAAAACACACTGGCAGACAACTTAGACAACTTAAGCAGAAATATGACAGACCCACACGAATGGAAGTTGCATCCTCAAGTCTTCTCAAAGATAACTCAGGCATGGGGACAGCCAGACATAGATCTATTTGCTACCCACAGAAATTACCAGTTGAAAAAATTTTGTTCAAGGACCTATCATCCACAGGCCTGGAAAGTGGACACACTCTCTTTCAATTGGACAACATTGACAGTTTATGCCTTCCCGCCTCTTCCTCTACTGACCAAAGTTCAATTAAAAGCCAGAGCAGAGAGGCCACAAATGATTCTCATTGCTCCAGACTGGCCACGACAGCACTGGTATCCTCTCCTAAAGAGCCTGACACACTCACCACCATGGATCCTACCTCTAGTCCCTCTTCTGTTGTCCCAGCACAACTACAAAACCCTTCACAGCCAGCTCAAAACCCTAAAGCTAGCTGCATGGAGAATACCTTAATTTCCCAACAGACTCTCCTCTCCAAGCAGGTGCAGGATGTCATCTTGGAGGCCAGAAGACCCTCTACTAGAAAAGCCTACTCCGCCAAATGGAAATGATTTTGTTCCTGGAATCAAGAAAAGGGCCAGAATCCTTGGGTAATAAATATACCTCAAATTTTACAGTACCTAGCTGAGATGTTAAACAGTGGCCGTTCCTTCTCCTCCATCAAGATCCACGCTTCAGCCATTTCTGCACAATACAATACAGATCCTCCTTTATTCTCACATCCTCTATTAAGGCAGTTCCTCAGAGGGGCAAAAAATATAAACCCCCCACGGAAACCACCAGTCCCAGCTTGGGACCTCAACTTCGTATTGGAAAAGCTGACCCTGCCTCCCTTTGAGCCGGCTTCTTCAACAGAGCTACAATACTTGTCATGGAAAACAGCCTTCCTTCTGGCTATTACCTCAGCACGCAGGGTTTCGGAACTGCAGGCCCTCATGGCTGTGCAACCATTCATCATTTTCCATCAGGACAGAGTTTCCTTACGAACCAACCCTACCTTCATGCCAAAGGTAGCATCCAGTGTAGCTTTGAATCAGACTATTCATTTACCTACCTTTTATCCAAATCCACAGAACAAAGGGGAGAGACTACTACATTCCTTGGACATTCACAGATAACTTCGTTATTACTTGGACAGAACAAAGCCATTCTGGAAATCTGAGCAGCTCTTTGTGTCCTATGCTACAGGTGCTCAAGGAAAGGCTATTTCCAAACAGACAATTTCAAAATGGATAGCCCACTGCATACGCTTTTGTTATTCATTTCATGGAAAATCTGTGCCTGTATACTTCAGATCCCACTCCACCAGGGCTACAGCTACCTCTGCAGCTTTCCTCAGGGGGGTCCCTACCAAGGACATTTTGGAAGCAGCTACTTGGAGTTCAGTGCACACTTTCTCCAAGCACTACCACCTTCCACTATACTCAAAATCTAGAGCGGGCTTTGCCACAGCAGTCCTGCAGGGCATCCTCGCCCCTCCTAGTTCCACTTAGTGCCTACCACCCTTACTTAGCTTTGGGATTCTACCCATCTGTAATGACTGCAGCTGTATGCATGATGAACATAGTACAGTTTTGTACCTACCATAAATGTAGATGTTCGAGTGTTCATACAGCTGCAGTCCAGGTTACCCTGCCTCCATCCCCTCTTAGGACAGGCCTTATGACAAACACCTTTATCATACAACCTATTTGGGGTATTCTTTTGTGGTGTATTTGCTTGCAACTACTGTTTTTGATTTATCTACATTGCATGTTTGCATAATATTATGTTTTGCCTTCCTTCTGGGGGCACCTGACATCTGGGGCAAGAAAAACTGAAGAAAATGGCGTTGGCTGCCTCTTTTATACCCCTGCCGCACTGACGTCAGGGAAGAAGCGACGACAACCGACGCCAGACCTAGACTTTGGAATTCGGCTGACCTAGGACCCGCCTGACGGCAGGATAACCCATCTGTAATGACTGCAGCTGTATGAGCACTCGAACATCTACATTTATGGTAGGTACAAAACTGTACTTTTTGTCATTATTGGTTCATGCATTTTGTTTCATTGCTTACCAGAAAAATGTTCAAAATAAATTTAAAAAGCACTCTAACAAGTGTGCTGTATTATACAAGGAATATAATTTAATACAGTCAGGAAAGTATATCAAATAACACATGCATGTTTTGTGTGCAAGGGGCCTATGATTTGAAAACAGCCCCAAGGTAATCTTTATCTGCCACTGGATAGATGCATGTTCTTTGATTGTGGTTTTCAGTGCTGTTCAATGAACGTGAGTTTCAAGGGCAGAGAAGTTTTAATGCTAAGTCTATTTTCATTGTGAGACTGTATTGCTTTGTTTGGCAGATGTCTATTTGTGTTTGTGCTATAAAATGTAAAATAAAAGTTTTAAATGGAATCCAGATAATGACTGTAGAAGTAAAGCAGTATGCACATTACAGTGTTTATGGTAAATGGGATGAAATAGCCAAGTAATGGGACATTGGAATGGCTGCAGGGTGACTGGGGCATATTTTGGTTGTCCAGTCTGCATTTGAAAGTTTGTATCCCACAATTCTACTGGACTGGGTGGGGTTACATAATTATGTATGCAAATGTTATGTTAATCAGCATATAGATTTGTACCTATTTTTCATGGGCCTTTGTCCAGATTTTTGATGTTCCAGGATGAGAGGTATGGTCAGCATTTGTACTGTTGTGACAAAATTGAAAATCTATATTTGAGGTCGAGGGTCAGACTAAGCAGACCAAAGTGAGGTGGCCCCTGAATTGAGTTGCATGCTAATTGGATTAATCAAAGACTTGATAAATATGTCATCAAAGGCCAGAATAAGCTTGGAATTTGTATGTCTTTATAGCGATAGTCACACATTTGCTCATAGATTGGGGTAAATTTTTGCTTTTGGCTGCATTGAATATTATAGATTGTGAATATTTATGACTACCACTGCTAAATCATAAATTCTTTACCCAAAATAACATGGCATTTACCTCACAAATCCCTAAAGTGATATAGGACAACTTAGTAATAAATGAAAATGTAGCTGATTCTAACTGTTGGGGAGGTGTATGATGAATGCTTACTTTACAGATTCCTCCTCAAAAAGCCCTGAAGAAGTAGTTGCAGGCTGACTTGATAATTCGTGAAAATGTTCATTCAGACATTGGAGAAGGGGTAAAACAAACACTTAAAACAATTTTGTTGGCTTCTCTTCATGAATCCCTGAACAGGTGCAGGCCAAGTTAACAGGAAATGAAAATATAGTTAATTCCAGTTGATGGGAGGTTAGATGAATATTAGAGTAATTTTCTAGGTGCCTTCTCACAAAACCCTAAAGTGGTGCAGGCTGACTTACTAAATGTTGGAGGCATGCAAAACAAACTTAGAATAGTCCGAAGAAAAATGTAAGAAGGCACAGCCAATATTCTTACATTTTTCTTTGGATTATTTCTACTTTTGAATGCCGAATTTACCTGCACTACCATCATATACTTTTTTTTGCTGGTACAAATTTAGAATAACTTTATAAATATTCTCTTATGATGCCCTGAGGTGCAGGCCAACGTAATAGGAAGTAGAAATGTAGCCAAGTTTGACAGTTGGAGTGTGTAAGATGAATAGCTAGAACTTTGAAATGTGGTAAGCAGATGATATGGCCAACAAGCAATCCAAAAGGTATTTTAGTTATGTTCATTTACACTAAATAAGTGCCTTTAACAGAACAGTAAAACAAAGTGACTGAATTCCTTTTGGAACATTTATAAGAAGAGTGACCATTGTTGTATGAGAATGCTATTTCACTGGATTATCTCTGTTTATAGAAACAAAATCAAAACAACAGACTGCCATTCTTGGATTGAGTCATGCCATTATCAACTATATCTATTTCACAAAAAATATAGGATTCCTGTCCTCCTAATCTTGTTCTCTTGGAGTCTTTCTTACAGAATTCCATCTGCCCAGACATTATGGATGTCATCATTAGCTCTCTTTCTGTTGTTCATCATAAAGTAGAACAAGATAGGGGGAAGAGAAGGAATGCAACAGTCAGTGTAGGTACTGTGTACCACTGGGCTATTTCCCAACCCATCTCCATCTGATTTTACCTTACATTTGTAGTTTTTATTCTAACTTCCTGTTTCTCCCACTATAATATTGTTTGTGTAGGTTGAGTGAGTTAAGCCTTTCAGTTCAGTAGGGTAATGCTTTCCTCATCAGTCTGACCCCTTTGGTGCTCTTTTTCTAATTTCTGCAGATCACCCAGGGTATGCTTTAATCCTTTCTCATTTTCCTAAAAGATTATCTGTGTCACTTTAGGTTATTCTGCATCGATTTTCATCTTGCTCCTTTATGTTGCTGCCTGAGAGCTATATTGGTTCCTTCCAGAGAGATTCTGCTTGGGCTGATTTAGCCCTTACCTTTGATGTTGTGTTGTGATTTAGGTCATGACTGCAAAGTCTTCAAAGGATCTGACCAATTACCTGGTTAACAAAACATTAAATGATTTTTGTTTGGTTCCTGTTGTTTGAATGTGTGTATATTAAGTTATACCAAGTAACCAATTTTGTGACATTTCATAATGAGATGTGGTGTGCGTTTGTGTGTGTGGGTGTATGCACACATGGTGGGGAGAGTGAGTAGACATGAAATGGGTTTACAGGCTGCAGAAATGTAGCACAACAGGTGTAACACAGTGTCTGGAACAAGCATAAAGGAAGATTTGAAAAGAACATGACTAAAGTGGTGGGGAGTGCAGTGGCACAGAGAATAGTGTTTCTGCCTCACAGTAAGAGGTTTTCTAGTTTGATTCTTGGCTGTTGTGCCTTCTTTGCAGAGTCAGCTTGTCCTCCCTGTCTTTGTGTGGGTTTTCCTTAGGGTGCTTTAATTTCTGCCCCACTTCCCAAAGAATATGCAGTAGGTTGATTGGTAGTCTTACATATTTTCCATGGTGGTGCATGTAGTGTTTGTGTGTAAGACTGACACCCTGTCTAGTATGAGAGTTGAAGCCTTACACCCACTGGCTGTCAGGGTAGGCTCCAGCATCCTGATGATCATCTAAAGGATAAAACATGTTATCAGAAAATGGATGACTGAAAGGCTGGCTGGCTGCATGACTCAAATGATGTTGGTTTGCTGGAGATTTTTTTTTTGGGGGGGGGGGGTAGAGGAGGGCTCACAGTCTGTATAACACATAAAGCATGCATCTGAGTTTTGCCACTTGGCCTTGACCAAGTGCTCTTTTCATACTGCTTGATATACTTATATTTTGGTTGTACATTAATTGAGAGCATTTGCATAACAGGATAGACAGGACCATGGTATACCCACGCATATGTTGTAATATGAATTCCTGCATATTGCCTTGAATGTACTGAATGGTGCAGAATGCATACTGTGTAGTATATGCGTGCACTGTTTGTCAGGAAGCATTTTATTGTACCAGATATGCATGAGCTAAAGGTATGGTAGGATCTAACATTGAGGACCCTTTTTTGAGTCCTCAGTTGGGTTCATCTTCTCTCCCATTTGCTGTTTGTCCAAAAAGATTGTAGGATCTAATGTCTTGGAAATCCTCATGAAAATCATTTCCAACATTGTTTCTATTAATGCACGAACAGTGATTCAATGATCCTTAAGCTTTTCAGATTTCTCCATTGTTATGCAGTCATAGAGGTAGTATATTTAATAAGGAGATGGGGATGCAGGGTCATGGTTTTCTGTGTTTTTGCAAATGGCTGAGGCTTTCACTGGTTTATTGGTTCCATCTGTTGTTTTGACTAGTCACAACTCAATGAGATGTAGTTTACTGTTCATGAGAGCACAGAATTCCACTGAGCCTTTAGATTTTATGTTAGATTAAAGAATCAGTTTGAGTACTCTGGATATGGTATTGCACAATTTGTTAGTATGAAATGGATTACTGTGAAAATCCAATGGCATGTTAAAGCAGTTGATGTATCCTTTATCACAGATAAAAGGGTTCCAAATTTGATCTATGTCAAGTAAGACAGAAAATTCTAAAACAAATAAAAATAGACTGAATGTGAGTTTTGAAAGTTTTACTAAGCATGCAGAATACATCACTGTTAAGTATAGTGAGAAGTGCCTTGAAAGTAATTGTGTGTGGAAACCAGGGAAAATGAAATTGTTTTTCTAAATACATGAAGTAAAATAAACTAGTTTTCTTCTGTGGTTTACAAATATCAGAACAAAGTAATACAAGTGAAGTGTGTTTGGATAGAATGTATCCTGAAAATGTGCACAGAATAAACAGATTGCAAAAGAAAAGTACAGAAAAGACATAGCATGAAAATTATTGAAATTTGGTCAAGGCTTAAGGTTAATAAAGTATGATGCATATGTTAGACATTAGTGCAGAGTGTGCTGATGTATTGCCAACTCAAATTTTCAGAGCTCTCAGTTTGGGAGTACACTGAAGCCATTGATGTGTAAACATTTTACTTTAACTTGAAAATAATGCAAAACTGGGTCTACCTCACTGTATCAAAAGTTCACAGAGCCGAAACTTAAATGATCAAGATGACAAGACCAAAATTACAGAAGACTGAACCTTCACAATTCCAAAATTCAAAACAATGAAATACCACTCACACCACTCAGAGCTTCAAAATGCAGATCGCAGTACAGTGAGGATTGGGAAATGTACCCTTTTCCCCACTGCAGTATGGTCTCAGAGTTGGTCTATATAATTTGCAAGGGGTATGGGGGCACAACCCCCCACTTGGCTTTGCCCCCCTCCAAAACATAAAGAAAGTTAGATTTTCTTGTATTGAAATGCAGTAGGCGGTATTTTTGTTGTCTTGAATTTCAGAATAGTGAAGGTTCGGTCTTGTGTAATTTCAGTCTTCTCATTTTGATCATTTAAGTTTTGGTTATGTGAACTTACAATATAGTGAAGTAGACCTGCAAAACCATATGGGGTGAGAAAGTGCTTTTGTGTGAATTTGAGTGAAAATCCAGTATGAGATACTGAAAGTGCTAATTTTATTTTATTTTATTTTTTGGGGGGTGTGGTCATTTGACAGAGTGAAAAAAAAGCAGTGTTAATGCAGAATTACCATGTGGACCAGAAAGTGTGCAGTTACTTAAAGACTAATAGATTTATTTGCTAGTTTGGGCTGTATATTCATACAGATCCTACCATTGCCAGTAATGTTTGTTCTGTTGAAAGTTCCAGTGGTTTTGAGAAGTGGCATCAAGAAGGAGTTAAATCTCCTGAAGCTTTTGATGCAATTAAGAAGCATATTGAGCCAAATGAATTGGATGCCAACATGGTTACTGCTAAGTCAGATAAAAATTCATATTTCTTTTGATCCACAAGATTTTAATAACAGTTGTAAAGGGGAGTCCAGACTACCTTATTCACTTAAAGAAATGGTCTTTGCACTGCCAGGAATAAAAACACATTTTTTTCTGCTTGGTGCAAATCAGGATATTGACCAATCAAAGCTCCTGAACAAAAGTCCCAAGCTATACAGTTTTAATTCACTTGTGGAAAGATTAGATATTTGTGTGATTTCCACTTGGTTTGTCTTCAGTATCTGAAGTACTTCAGAGAGCAGTTGCACAATTATTAGATGGGCTTGATAGAAGTAATTGATGCCCTACTAGTATGGACTAAGACTAAGGAAGAACATGATATGAGACATGTGTTACTGAAGCAAATGAGAGAGAGCAGACTGAAGCTCTGTTATGTCTGTTAACTAGGCAAGATGGCTGGTTTTTGGTCACTTTTCAGCCAGGGCCCAGGCCAGAAATTAGTTATATCCTATATATTCAGTGTGACACACACACACACACACACACATATATATATATATATATATATATATATATATATATATATATATATATATATGTTCATCATATCGATCACTGCTGCAGTAGCCTTAACTATATATGTTCTATCATGCTAAGGATATAGCTGGCAGCTTCCACAGTTTCAAGGACCCATTCCATGCATGAAATCACTAATCAGCTTGAGCTGAGCTGAAGAAAGAGTAGTTTGCATTCCAAGACCTTCAAAGTTTCCTGCCTCTGAAGAGCACTCGTGTTGCAGGCTTTTGATGATTGTTGGTTGGCCAGTGCTTTACATTGCAGGGAAGAAATGTTCCCTTTGGAAAAAACATCCATTTTTTTTAATTTATTACAGAAACTGAACTTTTTCTGTGAAATAATTTTAAGCTAGAAAAAAGTGGTTTTGTAGACTTTCTTATAACTATTAGTAACTTTTATTCAGAAACGTTGCTTTTTACTTTTCTGGGAAAAGGTTGTTAAAATTAAGTTAAACTATTTTTCCTTTGTACATGTTGTATTATTTTACTTTGGGGGGGGGCAAGTATTTTTTGGTGCTTTTTGTTGAAATAATGATATTGTTAGAACTCACCTGTGTTAACCTATGTTACAGACTACTGCTTCCAGGCTTTCCTGGGAATCGGGGATCTTTTTTGGCTTTACCATGGAGCAGCTTAGCAGTTCCTCAGTTCTTTCTTCTTCGAGCCACCAAAAAAAAAAAAAAGCATTCAGCCTTTCCCACTTCACTAGGCTACTACAGTGCCTTAGCTGTAGGTAGGTGATCCTGCTGTGGCCAGTTCTTTTTCCACAGACCAGTCATATTTTTCCTTGGCTCCCTCTGGTGTAGTCCATTCAGCCATGATGGACTATGGGGCAGACATATTCTTTGCGGTGAATCACTGCTGTTGTTGTTGGAAGAAGGAGCAGAATAATCCCTGCCCTAGAAGAAAGTTTTGCTTTCAAAACTAAGTCTGTTTCTTCAGAAATTCCTGTAAAAAAAAAAGAAGCAAAAAATCAGAGATACGTCTTTTCCTTTATCAGTTACTTTGGATGGGAGTTATTTGATGGGCGTCATGCTCTCAACCCTTCCAGTTTTGCTGTTTCTGGTTAAAAAAAATCTTCATGTTCTGAGGTTGTTCAAGATTTTAACCACAAAATGATTATGAAAAGGACAATTTCTGTTTTTCCCCTCAAGTTTCTGATTCTGATTTTGAGGAAGGTGTGGCTTCTGTCAGTCCTTTTGAAGGATTCTCTTTTTTTCTGAAATGATTTCCAGAATAAATCAGTTGATTTAGTAGCAACTTTATGATATTCCACTGTCTGTTAAGAAATATTCTAATTTAGTGAAACTAGAATTTCCTGAACCTTTGGAGGTGTGTTTATCTTTAATATATATTGAAACACCACTTCCTTTGACTTTGCTTCCCTCAGTTTGGGGTCTGCGTGTATGATAGGATGAGAGATCAGGTAAGGCTGGGGTGCTCTTCAAAGCTTTGAACCAGGTTTCTGTGAGTGTACAAATGTCAGCATCTTCCAGGGTTAAGAATGCTTACAATGAGTGCAGTTTCATGTTGAGAATCCTAGCGTTCAGCAGCATGACCTTTAAATTGCGTTTAGATGAGTTTCTCATGTTGGTAGTTTTGACCTCAAGACATTGCCTAAAAAAGACACTATGGGGGAGGCAAGAGCCTTTGCCAGGACCTTGAAGCCCAAGGGAGACAGATACAGGCCACTTCTGGCAAAGCATCGTGGTCTGTCAGTCAGGCCTACAGGTACTGGAGCCCCTTAGAATGACACCAGAAACTAAGCCAACTGTTAGTCAATCAATTTTTTTTGTTTGTATTGAGGCATCATTCTGGGTGACAGTAGAGTGCTGCTTAAGGTTAGTGACATACCTGCTTGGAACACATATTCAGTGAACTTGATCATGTCTCTCTTCATATAGTCCAGAGAGGTACGTCTCAAGTCATTCACGCCAACATGTACTATGACAGAGTCATAGCAGTACTTTTTGAGGGATCTGAGTGCATGGGTGATGTGGTGGATTCTGGCATCAGACAAACAACTTTCTCCTTATCCAGCCTGATGAGGGGCACATCTGTGTGTCTCACAATGGAGTCTCCTGTAATTAATATATTGGGTTTTTGGTTAAGCCTTATTGGCTGTGAGACACAAGTGTGTGGACTATGTGTAGTGTGGTAGGCTGTGGAGTTTGCATGTGTTTTTGTCTCAGAGGCCTGCTTTGTTTAGGTATGTTTTTAAGAACTTCCGCATATGTGGGTGTGTGTTGTGTTGGTGTGGGTAATGTTTGAGGTGTGGTGTTTGCGCAGACATCCTTCTCAGTGCCAGGTATACTGGCTTGTGAGGGAGAGAGCATAGACTTCAGGTTTTTAACGTAACTGCATCTCTCACAAATTGTGTTCCTAGGTGGTAGTAAGAGACGGTTGTCTGTGTACATGAGACAGTTGCTACACTGTCTCAGGATGCCCATATCAACCAGATTGGCAGGAGAAACTAGGAAACTGTCTTTCCATATTTGTCAGAATCAGTGAGGGGATGAAGTAAGAAGGTGGAAAGATTTGAGATGGGTACTAGTAGCTTGTATTTGTACAGAGGCTGTAAAGAAGCTTCCCTACCTCAGGATCGAGCGAGTGCTAGTGAGAGAAAATTTTAAGCTGGAATACCTTGCAGTGGGTTAAATCAGCATAGCGGTGGTGCTCGATGTACAAACATAGGGTTTAAATGCCAGAAAAGGTGAAAGAATCTAGAAGCTCAGATTACTACCGAATCCTGCTAGCCCCTGCACTTTCAACCAATCACTCATGCTAAGGTTTTGTATTCTAACCACAGATCAGACCCAGCAGGGATTTCTCTGGACCCAGCTGCTGTTAACATTTAAGTAATGCCAGTCACTCTCCTTATGAGAAGGATATGAAAGCTTCTGATAGATTTCGGAAAATTATTATTTTTCCTGCTTATTTTTAAGAATTCTCAGTTGTCATGTTTGTATGTTAAAGTTTATGATTGCCTCTTTTGAGAAAATGAGGAACATTGTCATATTTTCCCTCATTGGATGAAAAAACATCTTTGAGTAATTATATTGCTTCTGTGTCTCATGTGGCTACCCACGTATTGAAATCTGCCTATGAGCCAGCTGCTGCCACTGGAACCGTTATGACAAAGTTTGCTTGGTTGTGTACTCAAAACCTTTATGAGGATATTAAAGATGAATTTTGAGTTCTCCCTTAGACAGAGGTAGTTTTGGACCATCTGCTGCAGAGGTCCTTAAAAATGTGATGAGAGAGGCAAGCTGACTCTGGGAATTTCACAGATTTTTCAGCCTTCCTTCTGCAAGTTTGTCATGGAATTTATTGCTACCTCTGCCACCTTTTTCAAAAAAAGCAAAATAAGCAGGCACAGCAAGCTGCTGATAAGCAGATTTTTAAAAAGCAATGGCAAGGAAGTTCCAAGACGAAAGGAGGACCCCCTCAGAAAAACGTCAGTCGTATAAGTCTAAATGTCTGTCACCAAAACCCCCATTTCCTACCCTGGCAAGCCTTTAATCCTTCCCAGAAGTCTGAACCTCTTTTTTTTTTTTAAACAGTTCCAGACAAATGAGTTCTGAAGGTGATTCTTCACCGTAGGGATTTCTGTTACCTTTGTAGGGGATTCCTCCTCATCTGCAAGATTAAACTTCTCTTTTCCTTGCTGTCATTCAGCATCTACTGAGTCAGGGAGTGATAGAAGTGGTCCCTCTGCTAGAGATAAAAGGGTTTTATTCAAGAATGTCTGTGGTGCCAAAGAAAGAAACTTCATGGAGACCAGTTCTGGATCTTTCCTCTTTAAACCAGTCTGTGCTTGTGCCAAAGTTCAAGATGTTATCTTTTCATTAGCTGTTACATTTCATTTTACATTTAGGTTTATGGTGACCTTAGATGTAAAAGATGCTTATCATCACATTCCTGTTGCTCCCAATTTCAAGTGTTTAAGGTTTTCTGTGTCTGGAAGGCACTTTCAGTTTTTTGCATTACCCTTTGGGTTAACTACTTCCCCAGAGGTATTTGGAGCATATAACTGCAGTGATGGCCTATCACAGACTGCAGGATATTCACATTTGTCCTCCTTTAGACAAATTGCTTATCTTTTCAGAGACTTTTTGGTGTCAGGAATCTTGTGTGGGAAATCTCCTGTTTCTGGTTTCGGGAGAACATCTAAAAGTTTTGTTTAATTCCTCCTTACAGTATTGCATTCCTGGGGTTTCTCATAGATGCCTCAGTTCAAAGACTTTCATCCAGAGCAAAAAGTAGATCTGTTCTTGAGTTTTCCTACTCCAGCAACTTATCTCAGCAAGGGAATTTCTCAGAATACTAGTTCTCATGACATCTATGATTCTCAAAATTTCTCTAGCAAGACTCTACATGAGAACATTTCAGTGTTTTCTAAAATCAATACGGTCCAACATCAACACCATGTGACATTTCCAGATTTCAGGTTTGGGGTTTGTGAAAAAGGAGATTCTTTGGTGGAAAGACCAATTTTAGCTGAATCCATGTCTCCCATTTTCCCTTCCAGTTCCGGCACAGTCTGTAACAATAGATGCTTCAGACTTTGGTTTGGTGGCAGTGTCTGTGAAGGTAAAAGTGCAAGGTCTTTGAAACATAAAAGACAGACCAAAATATATAAATGTAAAAGAGATGTTTGTAGTCATAAATGCTGTCATCTGTAATCCACAGGACCATTACATGTGTTTACTGACACCACCACGGTGATGTAATACACAAACATGGGGGAATCCAGACCTTCCCCTACATGCAGACTAGCCATAGAAGCCTGGGTTTTAGCTTTTTAGTACAATCTCAATCTACAGACATCATTTATACTGTCAGGGCAAAATTATGTGTCAGACAAGCTGATTAGGACCAGAACAGACCTTCACAAATGAAAACTAAATCAGGGGGGCTTCCAGGAGTTGAAGCAGCTGTTGGGAACACCTCAGATAGATCTTTTTGCCTCCAGTTGCAACAATCAATTGGCAAAATTCTGTTCTAGGACACCAGGCAAGAGGACCTGGAAAACCAGTGCTTTTTCTTTTCCTTGGATAAGAATGTTCCTACAATACTGAATCTGAACATTTAGGAGGAGTCTATGAAGATCATTGTTGTGATTTCCTTCTGGCCCAGGCAACAGTGATTCTCCTTTGTATTTGAAATGGCCAAGGACAATTACCACAAGCTTTCTAACATACTGCACCTACTTGCACAAGAAAGAGGTGTTTGATATATCCTGACTCCAAACAACTGTGACTAAGTGCCTGGATGATAGGGTCTTAATACCTTTTAGACACCCATTTTCTGAGGATGTGTAAGCAGGTATTAAAGGAGGCAAGAAAACCTGCTACTAGAAAATCATACATTAGTAAATGGAAAATGGGAAATCATTTCTCAGGAGGAGACCCATGATACACATGGCCTTTTGCCTTAACAGCACATGCTTTTTTTTAACTGTTAAGTTAGACTTCTGAATTCAGTAAGGTTTCTGTATTTAGTCACTTCCTGTATAACATGATTTCCCAAAGTGAAAGATTGTTCAGGTATGAAATGACCAAAATAAATAACACCACTCTTAGATTGATATTAAGACCCATTTTATTTTACCATTTGAATAGTTTTGACAGACATTAATTGAAAGTTATATAATCTGATATGATGTTAAAATGGTCCAGTTTTAATATCATCAACATATTTAGACAGCCAAAAAAGTATTATACATAGACAAAATTGAACAGTGTAGGACCTAAAACAAATCCCTGTGGGACACCAGTAGCAGTCTCTGGCCAATTTGAAATATGGCTGTGAACTTTAACACACTGACAGCTGTGTGTAAGCAAACACCTAACCCATTCAGTAGTATAACGATTTATTTTGTGCTCTACCAGGGAATTATTTATTGTTGTGCAAGGGATATCATCAAATGCTTTTAATAAGTCTAAGAATGCTGCTATCAAACTAAGGCCACTATCTCAGGCTTTGCTAACAAAAATCCAGTCAAATTGGAAAAAGTCAATCTTTTCCTTGTAAAACCATGATGTTTAAGATCAGCAAGTCCTAGTACATTCTCATGGATGTTTAGAAGTGATAAATGCCTCTTAAAGCACTTGCCCGTAAGTGATGTTAGACTTATTAGATGATAGGTAGTTGAATCGTCAAAATATCAATGCTTGTATATCAGTACAATATTTGACAGCCTCCGTGAATGCTGCTAGGGATGATCTTTGTGTAGCAACTGCGTGGTCATCAATAAGTGGCTTTATTAAGCTATGTAAATTGAGCATTACTTCCTGTTTTTGATCTTCCTTTGAGCTGCAGTGATCTAACCACGTAACTATGGTTAGTGTGGCTCAGCAGTGATGTACGGATACGAGTCAATGGTGGCACTCTTAAGGTGGAGTGGACCTAGTTGCAACCCTGTACATCTGCAGTGGCAATGTACTTCTTTAGCCCTTTCAAATACAATGTGTTCAAAATTGCAGTACCTGTTTTTAGTGGCAGAAGTGTGTGCTGTATCACATGCATACTAATAGCTGTATCACATGTATAGTGTTACTAATTCCCAAGTGCTTCTACATCTGGTAGTTAATCACAAATGTTACGAGCTGCTAACAAGCTGCATTATTTATTTCTGAGTTTAACCCCATCTGACTGCATTTGCCTCCTGTACCACTTGAGTGAATCACTTAACCATACCGTGCTTCCAAGTCATCCATGAAGAGAGACAGTTACACTTAGTTTGTTTAGTCAGTTAATAAATACAACTATAAAAAATGACAGTTGTCATTGTGCATGTTGTTGTGCAGGGTGTGCCACACTTGCTGATACCCTGGCTTCCACCATTTTGTAAACAGGCAGTGGGCCATTCACACATCATACTTCTCAGGAGCAGAGACTTGGACTTGCTATGCCCTCCTTCCCAACTGTCCCTTTGGATGTTAGTCACACCCAGGTTACCCATGGCCCAGGCTAACGTACTGTGCCAGTGTATTGGCTGTTTTCATACACACCAAAAATCTCAGTGTTTTTATGTAGTAATTCTTGCAACAGTTCTCGCTGTTCTTTCATTTTATTTATCTGTTTCATTGCAAATAAATAAAAACATACTGTTGTGCTTACTTTATAGAAGTTAAATAGTAGCAATCGCAAATTTATTTGTGATTATATCCGACTAGGTAAAAAACCGAGGAAAGTATAATATTGATACTTATAGGACTGCAATATAATTTATTTATCTTATTTATTTATACATGTTAACCAGGATAGCCTAACTTGGCTGATGACCCCTTTTCATTGGTATCTTGGGGAAAAAAGCTCCAAGGTTCCAGTACTGGGTATCTAAGGTAAATAAACCAGTAATCAGAAAATCTGCAGATCATAACTTTTGCAGTCATACCTCATTATTTTGAATTAAACTGAAAACATTTATAATAAAATATAATTTATAAACGGAACTGAGAAAATGATCAAATATTGAAAACATTTGTGGCAGTGTACAAAATGTAAAAGGAGTTAAAGTTAGATCTAAAAACCAAATAGCTGGTGCAATTAATGCTCTGATAAGAACTAAATAACCAACAAAAAGAGCACCAAAATTTGCAAGTCCTCAGTATAAATTTAATGAGTTAAAATAAATGTTGTTAGACGCTTTCATCAAAAAGTTTGACTTCTTCAGAACAACCTGAAGAAGTCAAACTTTTTGATGAAAGCGCCTAACAACATTTATTTTAACTCATTAAATTTATACTGAGGACTTGCAACTTTTGGTGCTCTTTTTGTTGGTTATAAAGTTAGATCTAATAGCAAAAACATTTATGAAAGCAAGGTGAGATCAAATAGCAAAAATATTTATGAAAACACATTAATTTCACCTTGCTTTAGTTCTTATTGGATATGTTATGCAGCTTGCTGATTTGAACAAGGATACTGCTGAACTTTTTAAGTTTAACAGGTTGCTGGCATGATGACATACAGATTTAACAATTGTGCTTAGACCCTGGCTTGATTCTTGCCTGGGATGCTCCCCATGTCCAAATGGATTTTCTTCCATACTCCAAAGACATGATGGAAACTCATATATTGAGCCTTGTTATAGGTATGTGGCTGTGTGTGTGTGCGCACATACCATCAATCCTCCTGTGATGGAGAGGTGTTTCATCTGAGGTTGGTTTCTGCTTCCTTCTTTTGCTTCTTGTAATAGACTCTAGCCCAATCCCTGGAACTATGAGTGTATTGAATTCAAGTATAAAAAATGGATAGGTGTTTGACAAGTATAAAGGCATCTTTATGAATGTTTTGTGGAAGTGTTAAAAGTATTTTGCTTAAGGCTGATAAACACGCAAGTTGAAATTGCTCTTAATCTTGCAACCACCACTTAAATGTGAAGCAATGCACTTTACTTTCTTCTCTCCAAACATGTTCTCAGGAAACAAAGTTTGACTTGTCTTTCTTGTACAAGTATTGTGAAATAAAAATGTGTAGGCTAATTGTTTTGTTTGCTTGCTACTTACAGGCCAAGTAAAGGCAAGAGTGAATGTGTTACACATCACTGCTTATCTGCATAAGATGGCAGTCTGAAAGTGCTTTTAAAGTCAAAAAGACAGTGACTCTGTATTGTTGCTTGTAGAATGACTTGTTTATATGGCTGTGATATGATACTAATTTTGAAATAGTCTGCTAAGTTAAGGAACTCAGTACTTGTTAAATGAAAATAATTTGTTGGAATGTTTTCAGTCAGGCAGAAAAGAAAACTATGTCACCCATATGAAGATTCATATCTCCTTCTTATCCATCTGTTATTTTGTGCACTGTAGTACATGCAGGGTTGCCAGACGTCCCTATTTGAGCGGGATTGTCCCGAGATCAGCAGTCCAATCCTGAGTCCTGCACTGCCAGTTTAAATCCTGGTGAAACAGCCCTCCACTTTTTTTTGACTGGCCCGTATACCGGGATACAGGCCAATCAAAAATCGCTAAACACGGAGCTGCTTGTGTTTAATGCGGAACATCAGGCAGTTCCACATTAAACACAGCTCCGTTTTTTGTTTGGCTCGTATACCGGCATACGGGCCAATCAAAAATTGGTAAACACGGAGCTACTTGTGTTTAATGCAGAACTGCTTAATGTTCCGTATTAAACAGAAGTAGCTCCATGGTTAAAGACCTTAAAACTTTTTTTTTTTCTTGGTCATCACCTAGTGTGAAAGACCTTTTTTTTTTTTTTTTGTCCTCACTTTGTCCCTACCCGGTCAGTCGGAAATCTGGCAACCCTGAGTACATGTATATGTAGATGTTAGCAGAAGTCACACAAGCAATGGGTTAGGATTTAGATTAAGATAATAGTAGACTATGATGGCCTGTCATAGAACCAGGCCTTATCAGGCTCTATGCATATGTGCAAATCAGAAAATCAAATTATTTAAAAATTGAACCCTCATTTCTGTAGCATACAGAGATGGAGCTCTGACTGTGACCCATATGACCCCAGAATGAATAATGCAACTGGTTCTGCAGGAACCAGGCAGGGCTGGGAGTGGATGTGATTATGACTCGGCCATACTGGGGGAAAGTTGGTTGGCTGCTCTGGTGTAAGGTCAGACCCTGCTGGAGGAAAGGAGAATGAACTGTGGCTCTTAGATCAGGAATGTGTGCTTGACCATTACCAAGCTACTTTGACAGTGGTCCTCTGAGTAGATATAGTTTCCTGTGAAGGTCATATATGGAAGTGTGTATTACCTGACACTAGGAGGGTGGTACTGCAGGTCCCATATGTAAGTGTTAATGTTGGTCCCCAAGAGTGACGTGTTAGAGTTTATCAAAAAAAATCCTAGCAGGCTGTTTAAATGACCACCCACCTTGTTGCCCCTCAGTTCTACTGAAGGGGGAAGAAATGAGATTAATTTGCTTAGGGGAGCTGCTAGTTGGCAGAGAGATGAGTATAAGTAGAGAGAGAGAGGGAAACAAATTGAACCATTTTACGTCTTCATTTTGGCCTGGAACAAGCAGAATCAGAGTAGCCTGCTTTCTGAAGCAGAATTACAAGTTTACTAATGCCTCAATCAATATTACTCAATATATACAATCCTGGAGAGCACAGCATTTACTGTATGCAACATAGTGTATTTCATGTTGAAACATTAACATGATTTTTGTTAACCAGAGGGCTATGTTTTAAAGCCAGAATAAAATGTATTACACCAAATGCAAATAAAGGTGTTAGCAGCTGTTGCAAAGGTAATAAACTGTGCATTTGCATTAATTGAATTAGGACTACTTTGACTCCTCATGTACTTTTAATCATTGCAGTATTCACATTGTAACATACATTTCAAATGGGGTGTAAAATTTTCTTAGAGAATGGGTGACCTCTAGATCACACCCTGACTTTAGAATGAACATTCTCCAGCAGGATGTTAATCTACAGGTAATGCCCGCTGCAAAATGACTCCACTGCTTCACAGCAACATATTAAGCTGCCGTGGAGCTCGGACTGAAATAAAAAACGTAATGGCTTCCATTATTTGCACTGCTTTTGCTGTTTACTGAGTGTTGTTGTGTCTTTCGGCTTATCCCGGCCAGGGGTCGCCACAGCGGAACTTCGGTCCGCTAATGTTTGGTAGTGGATTTTTACGTGCCGAGTTACCAGCCCTGATGCACAACCATCAACGAAGGCACGCCCATTCACGCATGTCTCCACACAGAAGGTGCTCTAGCTGGGAATCGAACGGGACAATGTCTTGCTGTGAGGCGACAATGCTACCGCAGCACCACTGTTTACTGAGTGTAAAATAAAAAAGAAAAGTAAAATAAAAAAGCCTGTGTGTGTATTTGTTTGTCTGTGTGTGAGAGTGTATGCGTGTATGAGAGTAACAGAGAGAGAGATTGATCATGCTATTATTTTACACTTGCTAAGCTGCGCCTTGGCTGTTTATCCCTGTAAAAAAGTAAATGAAACAGAAAAAAGTGCATGCATGTGTGTTTACATTTTTGTTTGTATGTGTGAGTGAATGTGTGCATAAAAGCAGAAGAGCGTGTGTGTGTGTGTGTGTGTGTGTGTGTGTGTGTGTGTGTGTGTGTGTGCGCGTGCGCGCCCAAGAGAGCAATCAAGCGATTCCCAGCAGTAGCAGCAGTTGAGGTTTGCATACCTCTCAACCTCTTAGCTCAAGATATCTGGTTAAGCCTAAAATAAACAGGGGACAAAGGCTCAAAATAGGAACATATTTTATATGCTGCTGTTACAAAGTTACTTGAATATTAGGATTTGTGTTAGCATCCATTTTCTGAAGCAGAGGAGTGGGTGTGTGTGTGTGTCAGTCAGTGAGTGAGAGGAGAGAGAAAGTAAGTGAAAGAGATCGACCACTGCCAGCAGCAGTAAAGAAGTTTGCATACCTCTGGATCTTTCAGCTGAAGGAATCTGGATAAAGCCTAAAGTAAAGGGGGAGCAAAGGCTAATTTCTCGGCACTCATGCCAGTGGAAAATAGCTGCATGACTGCTGAATCATACACCAATGCACTGTACGAGCATGTACACAAATGCATGGACCTTGCCATAACAGATAGAACTAAGACATTCTCCTCCAAAAAAAGGAAGCCAATCTGGTGGTCCCCAGCCATCAGTAAACTCTATAACAGAAGGACGAAACTGTTGCAGAAAAAAATGAAGTCACAAGACTGGAAAATCTCCCTGATCAGTCTCAACAAAAAGCTGAGATCCCTTATCAAATCCTCTAAAGCCAGCTATGAAGGCAGAATTTCGGCTGACACCAAAAACAACCACAAAGCCTTTTATAGCTATATCAGAAAGCTCAAAGGCAATACCCAGATTTGCTCTGAGTTATTGCACAGTGGCACCTCCTATACTGAGCCAACAGATATAGCCAACATACTGGCCGACAGATTCAGTGCCAACTTTACCCCCCAAAGGCCCTATCACAATACCAGAAGAAAGCCTGGTACCCACCATTTCTGCAGCTCAGGTAAAAGCTGCATTGTCCAAAGCCAATAATACAGCATCCATGGGACCTGATAATATCCCTGGATGCATCTTACATGAGCTACAAAATGAACTGGCACCACATCTGTGTGCCCTGTTCAATCACAGCCTTACCTCAGGCTATTTCTCTAATGAATGGTGCACTGCTGCAGTTATCCCGCTCCATAAAAGGGGAGCAACTACAGACACTGGGAACTACCGCCCCATTAGCCTGATGAGTCTGGTATGCAAAGCTATGGAGTGCATCATCATGGACCTGCTTAACAAAGATATAGGCAATCTTCAAACTCTTGATCCCACACAGTTTGGCTTTGTCGGGGCGATCCTCCCTGCTGAACCTGGTTGACTTCTTTGAGGCAGTCACCAAGGCTGTGGATGAGGGTGAGACAGTGCATACAGTCTACCTCGACCTGGCCAAGGCCTTTGATACCATTCCCCAATCAGCTATCATTGATAAACTCACCAAACTAGGCATCAATCTTTACATCACTAGATGGGTTGCAAACTGGCTCACAGACAGGACCCACAGAGTGAAAGTTGCGGATTCCAAGTCAGACTGTCAACCAGTCACGAGTGGAGTCCCACAGGGCTCGGTCCTGGGCCCTCCCCTGTTTGACATTTACTTCTCAGAAGTCCAGGCCAACACAGAAGGACTCTGGCTGACCAAGTTCACTGATGACTGCAAGCTAGGAGTCATTATCAACCCCCAAGCGATGCAGACATCCTACAAAAGGAGACCAATGACTGGTGTCGGAACCATGGCCTGAAGCTTAATGCCAAAAAATGCGTTATCATCCCCTTTGGAAAAAACTCAGTTCCCACGAATTACCACGTTGATGGGAGCCCACTGAACGCTGAAGGGGCCATAAGAGATCTGGGCACCCAGGTCGGCAGCCACCTCCCCTTCAACCACCACATTGCCACTGTGGTCAGAAAGTACTTCTACGTGGCACATCTTCTAACCAAAGGTTTTGCTTCCAGGAAGAAAGAGGTCATCATCCCTCTATACTCATCCCTCATTAGACCAGTCATCGAATATAACACCCCTTTTGTCATGTACCTGACCAGACACCTACAACAGCTGGAGAGGCCACAAAAGTACCGCACAAAAGGGATCCTAGGCCTTAAGCACATGTCCTACATGGACAGACTCAAGAAACTTCAGCTGTTCAGTCTCTTATCGTCTACTTAGAGGTGATCTCTGCTAGACTTACAAAGCCATGTCCAACCCAGCCCTACTTGAAATCCTACACCTAAAGAAATCCCATTCCCCCCACGCCACATGCTCCAGAGATCACTACCTCATTACCACAATTAACAGAGCATGCTGGAGAGACAGGTTCATCTCCCAAAGACTGCCCATACTCTGGAATAAGCTTCCCATTCATCTCAAGCAGAGAACCTCTCTGGCCCTCTTCAACAGAAATCTTGCCAAGTGGATGGGTAACAGAAATTTCACTCCAGGAATCGTTCCAGTTTTAGTGGATAGGGGCACTGTGAACTAACATTGGGTGGCACGGTGTCTGGACAGTTTTTTTGGGCGAGGTGTGTAAAGGCTCCAGGGCCACTAGCCTAGTACACACCTATGAACCTAAAAGTAGGAGCAGATTTTAATTATTGCTCTTATAAAACTACAAACTTTCTTAAATAAAATAATTTGTGTTAGCATGAAGTTTGTGAAGTAAATAAGTGAAACAGATATGTATGTCAGCATTTTGTAACTTCAGTCTCTAATGAGTGGCAACAAACCAAATGTTTTAGAAGTAAGGGACCAAAAACTAAATACCTGGATATTTTTTAAAGTGTGTTCTGTTTGGGGTGTAAAATGCTTCCTCCAACACCATATACTACAGTAAGTTTGAAACATTAGGTGGAGGAAGTATTTTATATCAAAATGTATAAAAAATAATATAATAAAAAAAAAAGAAGTAAAACACAACAATTTTACAGACAGCCCATCCTCTAAGCATAATAATGCCCTCCAGGGTGTGTTATTGTGGCGTTGGTCCTCAGAGCACCCCTGGGCAGGCATTATTTCCTCAGTAACACACACTCTGTTGGACATTATCACTTGCTTAGATGCTTGACTGGTAGTAGCCTGTTTTTATGACAGAAATAGTATTTTGTCCATCTTGAAGTGTGATGTACACTTGATAGCAGTATGGTATTGACAAGTTCAGCCTTTGCTCCTGAAAGCATCTTCTGTTAAGAAATAAGTCAAGTTACTTGCCTAGCTTCTTTTATCTAGACCAACTTCAACGTGTATGCTTGTCACTCAGAAGCAAAGTGCCACCAGGGACATTTTCCCTCCTTTGAGGTGAAACAACCATGGAGCTGATTATGTAGGTAAAGTGAGTTATGGAGGCTGTATATTCCTGCCTGGGAGGTATATGGGGAGAATTTGACACTACACCACTGCCTCTCAAGAGAAGGCAGAATTCAAATTTTGCTGCAAACTTTCTTGTGGTTGCAGATGTTAAAATTTCAAAGAATGTCTGCTGTCATGTCAGAGAATATTTCTCAGTAATGTTTGTGATCTTTTCTTTTTAATAATCAGCTCAGAATTTTGATCTACTTTTCTTTTTCAATAATTTTTATTTTTACATTAATAAATGTCACAGATAAAAACCTTCTTACAACATGACCGTATATATATATATATATATATATATATATATATATATATATATATGTGTGTGTATATATATATATATATATATATATATATGTTATACATTGATGTGAATACCACAGGATATAGGTCATACAGCATATCTATTTACACTATGTACATAGATGCTTTCACTGTTAATTCCACAGTTATATAGACAGTGTATACATTCGTAATATCCAAGTTATTATTTAATATCTGAATTTGTATGTGTTCTTTGGTTCCATTAGAGTGTATTTCTAAGTTGCTGTGTGATGAATTATGCTAATATGATATTAAAGGTTTGTTCCCAAATTTCTCTGGATTTCATGTTTTTGTTTCTTTTATCTATTACTATTTTATGAGCTAAAAGATGTTGTATAGCTATTTGTTTAAAACCCTCCCAAGAGATATTTATTGTATCTAGCCATTTAAAAGCTATATACAGTTTAATTAATAGGAAGATTGTTAAAAGTGTATTTGCTTGCTTTCTTGGTATGTTGGGTGGGAGAATGTGTAATAGAGTGAATTCCCAAGTTAATGTTGATGTTTGATAACCCATTTTTTGTAATTGTACCTTGGGAGAGTTCCAGAGTTTGTAGACACATTTACAGCTCCAAAATACATGGATTAAGTCAGCTATCTGGTCCTTACAGTGTGGGCAGAAAGGTGATTTTGATGTGTTAAATTTGTGTAGGATTGCAGGTGTAAAATAATCATTATACCATGACCCCCCATTAATATTCCAAAACGTGCACGCTGATTGGCCAGCATGCACGTTGTAAATCGACTTATACTAATGGAAATATTAGTATAAGTCTCTTTTAAAATACTGTGTCGCTATGTTAAAAGAGTTTAACATAGCGAGACAGGTTTAAAAAAAGCAACGGAGATCTCCGTTGCTTTTTTTAAAGCTGTCTCGCTATGTTAAACTCCTTTAACATAGCTTATTAGTAAAAAGCAACGGAGATCTTGCTTTCTCCGTTGCTTTTTTTAAACCTGTCTCGCTATGTTAAATGGGTTTAACCTAGCGAGACAACTTTAAAATAAGCAACGGACATCTCCGTTGCTTATTTTAAAGCTGTCTCGCTATGCTAAACCCATTTAACATAGCGAAACAGCAAAAAGCAATGGAGATCTTGCTTTCTCCGTTGCTTTTGGCCACAGCTCTGATGTACTGCGTAGGCATGCGCAGTACATCAGAACTGCAGCAAATACCAGCCAGCTGCGGAAGGGCAGCAAAGAGGCATTATACAATGCCATTATTTAAGAAAAGTAATTATTTCTTTTCTTAAATAATGTCATAGTATAATAGCAATAACCCACTTCTGGGTGTGGGTAATGAGGAATTTACCCACGGTTGTCTTTGTTTGGCTCGCCCTCGGGACCAAACCACGCCAACCGTGGGTAAATCCCGCATTACCCACACCCAGGCGTGGGTTATTGCTATATTATTACTGATCATGAGCTGAGTGTATGCTAACTTTCTGAGGGGTATAATCTTCAGTGTTAGATTGATAGCCTGGCTTATTTGCTGATCATCCATGGATGGTTTAATTTTTCTCCAGTAGTTAGAGAAGAGGAGGTCTTTCTGGTATTTGATTTAATTTATCATTTTACATGAATTAGCAATAGTTTTCTTTGTTGTGATAATAATTTTCCAAAATCTGCTACAAGTTTCTATGTCACTATTGGTCATAGTAGCATTTTGGAGGTAACTGGAACACAGTTCTTTGATTTGTCTTAGGATTATTATGTGTGATATAGGGAGGTTTAAGTTGGTCCTCATTTCTTGTATTGAACAGTTAAGGTAAGGATAAATATCTTGGATTGTTTTAGCTTTCAGTCTGGGAAAAGGGACCAAGTCCAGCATCTTATTGTTTGTTTTTAAATTTGGGTTTTTATGAAGGGGTTACAGTATTGTCATGGCTTGTCCAAGGTTCAAGAATTGAAAGAGTTTTTGCGCTAAGTTGATAGAATGTTTAAAGCACTCTATAATGTTATAAGTTTGTATTTCTTTCTGCTTCAGGAATGGAAGTACTTTGGGATTGAAACCTAGAGCTTTAATATATCTATAATAGATTGTCACCCAAAGAGGAAACCAATTTTCCATTGACAGGTTATGTTCAGCTATTCTTAATATTCTGTTAGTGTTAATGATCGAGTAGTGCATTTTAAAATCTGGTAGATTTAGTCCTCCTTTGCTTTGGGGAGTGTTAATTCTGGATAGGAGATTCTGTTTTTTTTTTGGGGTTCCCATATAAATTTTGCTAGGAAGGTATGAATTTGTTTGAAGAATTTATTATGTATTATTGTCTGTGGTGTCATGAATATATACATTAGTCTAGGTAAAATGTTCATTTTGATTATTGATACTTTGGCCAAGAATGGTAGTTTTAGGTTGTTCCATCTTTTACAGTCTTGCATTATATTTTGCCATTTAAGGTTTACATTGTGTTGGTAGAAGTCTTTGTTATTCTGGAAAAATGTGATTCCCAGATATTTAGTTTCTTCTTTTATTTTTATTGTGCTTAACAATGGTATTAGTGAGATGTGTTTGGGTGTTTTTAGGGGGAAAATACTAGTTTTATTGTGGTTTAGTCTGTAGTTAGACATAGTCGAGAAATGTTCAATTGCAGCTATTATTTTGTTTATATCTGAATTTGGTGTAGTGCAGTATATGTTCAGATCATCCGCAAATGCAGTGAGGTATATTTTGAAGTTGTGTATTGATGGAGGATTGTGGTATGTATTTTGTTTAATGTATAGAAAGAGTGGTTCTAGGTATAGGTTAAACAGGAAGGGTGATAATGGGCATCCTTGTCTTGTTCCATTTTTTATTAGAATCCTATTTGACCAAGTTTTATTTTTAAATGGAGACGTGTATGGGTTGCTATAGAGAGTTTGGATGATCTGAATGAAGTTATTGGGTATATTAAAGTAGGGTAGTGTTTGGAGTAAGAATTCTAGGTTAACCCTATCAAATGCCTTGTGGGCATCCACTACCATTGTGTAGATGTTGATATTGTATCGGTTAACGTAGGATATTAGTGTATCTAATAGGTTCATAGGTAAGTACTAGGCTATCTGCCCATGGGCATTTATAAGCCTAGCCACAGAGTGATGGCTTTCGCCTCCCCATTAGATTAGTAACCTGGGCCTCTGTCAACAGGACTCCTGAAGTGATCCCAGGGTAGAACTTATGATTACCCTTCCACTCATCAAGATTTCTCTTGAAAAGGGTCAGAGAGGAGCTCTGTCGAATATGGATTGGGATTCTATTCCAGAGTGTGGGGAGTCTCTGGGACAGGAATCTATCCCTCCAGCATGTCCTGTTTATTGTTGTACATAGGTTCAGGTTGCTAGAACGAGTGATTCTGAGAGATCTCATTTTTTTGAGGTGAAGCATGTACATTAGTTCAGGGTTTGACATGGCCCTATAAGTCAGACATAGGTCACCTCTGAGAAGATGGAAAGCGACTGAGAAGAGCTGGAGCTTTTATAGTCGTACTTCATAGGGTAATTGTTTAAGGCCCTTAATCCTCTTAGTGAGGTACTTCTGTGGTCTTTCTAGTTGTTGTAGGTGTCTAGTGAGGTACATCCCAAATGGGGCATTGTACTCTATTATGGGCCTAATGAGTGAGGAGTAAAGGGGCACAATCACCTCCTTGGATCTGGATGAGAAATCCTTTGTGATCAGGTGTGCCACATAGAAGGATTTCTTGACCATTTTGGCTATGTGGTTATCAAAGGAGAGCATACTATCTACTTGGGTACCCAGGTCCCTAATTACTTCTTCTGTACTTAGTGGATTCCCATCTATGTGGTAGTTTGTAGGTACTTTGTTTTTCCCAAATGGGATTACTATGCATTTTTTGGCATTTAGCTTGAGGCCGTGACTCTGACACCAGGTGTTTGTCTCTGTGAGACCCTTTTGCAGGATGTCTGTGTCAGCTGGAGAGTCAGTTATTGCACCCAATTTACAGTCATCTGTGAACTTGGTTAGCCACAGTCTCTCCGCCTTTGCCTGTACTTCGGAGAAATATATACCGAACAGGAGGGGTCCCAGGACTGAGCCCTGTGGGACTCCGCTTGTGACTGCTTTAGAGTCAGACATGGCGCCTGCCACTCTTACTGTGTGGGTTCTGTCTGAGAGCCAATTGGCAACCCATTTCGTGACATAGGGGTTAATATTTAAGCTGGTGAGTTTGTCTATGATTCCTGAGTGTGGGATGGTGTTGAACGCCTTAGCGAGGCCCAGATATGCTGTGTGGACCACCTTCCCTTCATCTATGGCCTTGGTGACTGTTTTGAAGAAGTCGACCAAGTTCAGGAGGCAAGATCTGCCTTTAACAAAGCCGAACTGGATGGGGTCCAGTGTCTGGAGGTTCCCAATGTCCCTGTTAATGAGCTCCATGGTAATGCGTTCCATGGCTTTGCAGACCAAGCTAGTCAAGCTTATAGGGCGATAGTTCCCAGGGTCAGTTGTGGCACCACCTTTGTGGAGTGGTACGACTGTTGCTGTACGCCATTCTTTGGGTACATAGCCTGTAGAGAGGCTGAGTTTGAGTAGTGATTTGAGATGGGGGGTTAGTTCATTTTGAAGCTCATGTAAGACACAACCTGGGATAGCATCTGGTCCCGTTGATGCTGTGTTTTTGGCCTTTGCAAGGGCTGTCTTTACTTGTGTGTCTGAGATATCTGGAGCACCACATTCTTCTGGGATGGGTGCTAGCCCGTTTGGTGGAGAGGGAGGGGTGAAGTGTGCACTGAATTTGTCAGCCAGGATGTTGGCAATGTCGGTTGGTTCAGTGTATTTATGACCATTATACACTAGCTCGGAGCATATCTGAGAGTTTGCTCCTAGACTGTTGACATAGTTAAAGAAGGTCTTGTGGTTATCCTTAGAGTCATTGGCTATTTTTCTTTCGAAGTTGGCCTTGGATGATTTAATGAGGGAGCGCAGTTTTTTACTGATGTAAATCAGAGATGCCTTCTTATTTTGGGATTTTGTTCTATCTTGCAGGAGTTTCCTCCTTCTGTTGTAAAGTTTATTTATGGCCGGGGTCCACCAGACTGGCTTCCTCTTTTTTGAGGAGTTGGTCTTGGTTTTACTTGGGATGGCTCGGTCCATGCATTCTTGAAAGTGTTCATAGAATGCACTTGTAAAGGATTCTGCCGATGGGTCATCATTTTCCATTTGATTGGGAGCTTTGAAACTTCCCACTTCGGTCTTGAGGAGTGTGAAGTTGGCTTTAGAGAAGTTTTTTACCTTGATTTCCTTGACTGGGGGGGGGGGGGGTCGGGATGTGGATGTCCAGTGTGATTAGTTTGTGATCTGATCTTACCAATGACTAGTTTACCTCAGGTGTGGAACATAGGTTCCCCATGTTGGTGATGACCAGGTCCAGTATGTTGTCACCTCTTGTGGGAGTGGTGACCAGCTTGAGTAGTTTTCCCAGTCAATGTTTGGATAGTTGAAGTCACCCAGTAGCATGGTGTTGGGTAGAATCTTCATACTTTCTAATGTTCTCAGGAATGCTGCATGAGCGTCCTGAGACAAGGTGGGAGATCTGTAGCAAGCTATAAATTGAACAGTCAATTTACCCGCTGTCAATTGCACTTGGATGGTCTCAGATTCCACGTGCTGTGCTACTAACCTGGAGGTGTGAGTGTTCTTGATGAATATGGACACACACCCTCCTTTTGTGTTCCGGTCCTGATTTTGGGACCTAAAGGTATGGTAGGAGTTATAGCCTGGTAGTGCTGGGGTGCTCCCTGGAGCCTTGAACCAGGTTTCTGTCACTGCACATACGTCGATTTCTTCCATACTAAGGAGCGCCTTGAGTGTGTGCATTTTGAGGTTTAGACTTCTGGCGTTGAGCAGCATTACCCTCTGTTTTTGTTTATTATTGTTGTTTTTGGAGGCGGGTTTTTTTTTTGAGCCTTGCCTAAAAAAGGCAGTATTGGGGTGGCAAGAGTCTTGGCCAGTATTCGAAAGCCCAGTGGCGACAGGTGCAAGACGTCTCTGGCGAAGCAACGTGGCTTGTCAAGCATGTCGTCCCAGGCTGACAAGTACTGGATCCCCTTTGAATGACACCAGTAGTTTAACCAGTTGTTGAAACTGATCATTTTTTCTTCGTATGCTGGCATCATTTTGGGTGAGGGCAGGATGCTACTCAGAGTCAGAGTCATACCATCCTGGGCTACATGGTCAGAGAGCTCCTCCATGTCTCTTTTCATGTAGTCCAGGGAGGTACGTCTCAGGTCATTTACGCCAACATGTACAATGACAGAGTCATATTTGTACTTGTTGCGGAGTGACCTGAGTGCATGTCTTATGTGGCGGATTCTGGCACCCGACAGGCACCTTACGGTAACCTTCTCCTTGTTCAGTCTAGTGAGTGGGACGTCTGTGTGCCTGATGATATAATCACCGATTACTAGTGTGTTATTTAGCCTTAGGGGCTGTTTTTGCTTGGCACACTGACGTTGTGATGCATGTGTTACCTGGTTTCTGTTGTGGGGTGGGGGTTGCTTGGGTGTATGCTTGGGAGGTCTCTGTTGTTTAGGCAGGTTCTTATTTAGAGCCTCCGAGTATGTTATGGCGTGTTTCTGAGAGTTGTTTTCTGGTGCAGCTATGGCTGGTCTTTGTGAATCTGGTAATGTGGTGCTAGTGTTGCCCTTCTCCTTGTGACTGGTTGATCCAGTCGTGGGTTGAGAAAGCTTAGCCTCCAGTTTGGCTGTGTAGCTGCATCTCTCACATATGTTTGTGTTGGTTGGGAGGAGGAGGGGGTTGTCTGTGTACATGAGGCAATTGTAACATTGCCTCAGGATGCCCAGATTCACTAGCTGGACCGGAGAGCACACCTGAAGCTGTCCCTTGAACATGCCTGAATAGATGGTTGGGACTGTATTGCTGATTGGATGAGTAAAGAGCCTTATACTTCCTGAGTATAGGGCTGAAGTGCAAGCTGTAAGCTAGTGCTAGTTTTAGTGAGTTTTAGTAAGTGCCGGTCTTAAATTGCCTTATTCCTAGTGCTGGGTTGAAGTGTTTCAAGTTTCAAGGGAAAAACTGAAGTGCCGACTTCGTGTAGCGTGGAATAGTTTAACCGCAGCTAAACAGAGCTGCACAGTGCACAAAACCGCGCTAAGCGTTTTTTATACCAGGGAGATCAAAAAGGATAGAAATTAGCCCAAAATGGCCAATGTGCTACAAGTTGCTGGGCTGGGACCACTCCTACAGGGACAGATAGGCTGCTCAGAGTTCCCTCTCTCTCAGTGAACAAGGAGGCCACTTAACTATCCAAGTATGATATGGGCAACACAGGAACCTTTACCACAGTCCTGAATTCAGCAAAGCCTGAAAACTGGACTAGACTAGTTCAGAAAGGCGGGAAAACAAGGATTTTTTTTTTTAATGTTACTGTATTGTCACTAATCTGTCTATGTGGCGTAAAACCAGATTGTTCTGGGGAGATGTTCTCTCTCAGATTTTTCCTTCTGTTTGCAAGTATAGAGGTAAATATTTTAGTATCTATAAGAGGGAGATGGGTCTGTAGCTGTCAGTGTTTTTGGGGTCTGTGTGTTCTTTTAATATAAAGATGGTTTTAGAGGCATTAAAGTGGATATCATTTATTTTATAGTTTATTATGCAATTCAGTGTATAGTATAGTAGTTTGGCTATCAAGGGGGAAAATGCTTTGTAAAATTCTGATGCGAGTCCATCCAGACCCCGGAGCCTTATGCGCTTTTAAGTGTTTGATTGTTGTAATAATTTCACTGATGGATATCGGTTCAGTTAGTTTTTTTTGTTGGTCTAAATTTAGTTTAGGGAATTTTTGTTTTTGAAGGAAAAGAGTTCTATCTTCCTTTGAGGTTTGTAGTATTTGTGCTCCATATATTTGAGAGTATATTTGTTGAAATGTTTTAATAATGTCTTAATTTTTTGTGTAGTTTTTGTCTCTGTAGTTTATTTCTGATATATTGGGGGCATTTTTGTGTTGGGAGATAATTCTGGCCAGAGCTATAGATGGTATTTGAGCTTCTTCTGTGTAAGTGGCTAACATTCTGGCTTCATAAAAAGATAGGTTCCTGGTTTCTAACATATATAGATCCCTTTGCAGTTTTAAAAGTTCTGCTTCTGTTTGGTTCTTAGGGTTATTTATTAATTCCTTTTCAAGATGCTCTATTTTCCCTTTCAGTGTATGCTCCTCTTTCAGTTTATTTTTTATAGTATGCTGCTTTTTTGATAAACAATCCTCTAATTTGTGCTTTGGTTGCAGCCCATTCTATGTCAGTTGGTACTTGGGAGTTAGTGATATTTTTAGTATTGCTTCTGTTTCTTTTATTACATCCATTTTGGAAAGTAAATTAGGGTTTAATGACCAATTATGACCCCAATTCTCTAAATATATATTTTTGTCCCAGTTAATATTCAGTGTGATTTTGGAGTGATCTGAAAAGAACCTGGTATGTATAGTTATTGTTGGGTCCATGTTAATGAATATGTCAGAGATTAAGAAGAAGTCTATCCTTGACCACATTTTGTGGCATTGCGAATAGAATGTAAATTTCCCTGTTTTATCTTCACTGTTCCCATATTTAAAAGAGTCATATAGTTTGAAATCTTGTTTGAGTTCATTAAGGGCTAATGTGGCTTGTTTATTATGTGATTTGGTCAGATTAGATTTATCCTTTTCTGGGTTTTGATGTGTGTTCCAGTCACCTCCAATCACTAGGTAGTGATGTTTTAAATTGGTTTAAGGTTGGGTATAATGACTTGAAAAAGTGTTGATGGTTATTACAGGGTGCGTAAACATTAAGTACCATTATAGGTTTTGGTATTGTAGGACTACTAAATGTTACGTAACACCATCTTCCCTCCTTGTCAGCTTTGGTTTTAAGTATTTTTTCCTTAAATTGGTTTTTAATTATTATGGCCGCCCCAGCACTGTTTGTTTTCCTCTCTGAAGCTATGATTTGACTTGTCCATTTCTTTCTGCTAATTTCTGCCCATTGCTCTGCAGTCAAGTGTGTTTCTTGTATTAGTATGAGGTTGGCTGTGGTTTTTAATGTAAGTTGTAAGAATAGTTTTCTTTTCTTCTTGTTTTGGAGCCCTTTAACATTCCATGATTCTATTTCCCATATTTATTTATTAGGTGTATTCCTTAGATATGTCATGTATATTAGTTTTGTTTTTTTTATCTTTGTATGTGTTACTGTGTGATGGTTTAGGAAAGCATCTGTTTATCCCTGTCCCTACTCTGTGCCTAACTACTATATCCCTGGACCAGGAATAATCAGGGGGGAGGATGAAGGTTCGTTATATGGTTTACGTTTACGTCTAATCTTGGAATGTGTTTTCTTTTTAGATATAGATTTAACCCATAGTATCCCCCCTGTGTTACTATAAACAATGCGGACAAAGCTGAAAAAACTAGTTCCCTCAACAAACACTGCTACTTAATGTCCCTAGCCTCTTTCAACATATTATTTATACAATTATGGTATTGCATTTAAGGTACAGCATGTATTGTTTTTGTCTTGTGACTAATTCTTTCTAATAGTATTTTTTAAAACCACATATTAATATACATTCCTCAGTAAATTATAGCAATACATGTACCATAGTAATATTGTTAAACAATCTTGTCATTTTTAAATTTTTCTTTCATTTGACTTCTTTTTCCTCCTCTTTATTTATTCAGATTTCGGCCTTCTTTGGTGCCTGTAATGCTTTTCCACATCAATCTTTGTGGGTTATAAAATATATACTTGGCACCTATTTATCAGGGGTAGGAAGTATATACATAGAGAGAAAAAAAAACAGCTTAGCCATACAGTCCTTCTGCTATAGTTAGCATATTAAGTCTATATTTACATTGTCCCAAGATTGTTAGGTTATTTTACTATTTTCCTGCGATTACTTCTCTCCAGGATCTTTTAACACATTTCTAGTATTTACAAAAACATTTAACATTTTTTTCCCAATATTAATTTATGAGCTAGTCTGTTTCTGACAGTTTATTTCTTGCCTATTATTTAAGGCAGGATTTTCATTCACCTACATAGTACTGGGTGTACTGTTTTAGTGAATGGTTCAGTTCAGCAGTACCTTATTTCTTCAAGGTTTTGCTTGCAGATTGGTTGACATATGTGGTGCAGCTTTCTTCTTTTATCTGGTGCAGATCAATTTTCATTTTTCAGGCAGTAAAATTTTTTGGAGCTTGCTGAGATCCATTTTGTCTGACTGTTCTTGTTAGTGGAGCCCTCAAAATCGTAGGGGGACCGATTTTGCAGACCAATGTCCCAGGAGGAGGAGGTTCCTTCCTATATTCGCGCATCAGAAATGGCAGTTGATTTTTGGTTCCTACCCAGGCTGTACTTCCTTTTCCTGTGTTCCTCATGGCTCACATCATGGATTTAAGGGCCTAGACAGCAAGGGGAAGCTTTCAGAGTTGGATTCCAGCTAGAGTGCTCTTGAATGGGGTCGTTTCTTCACCCAAGGATCCTTTATCGTTTTCTGTGGATTTATTTCATTTCTGAAGGTGGAATTTGCTTGAAAACAGCCAGGAATGTCTCTTTTGCCTCTTTGGGGTTAGCGACCATGTATTTAACCTCTTTTATGTAGAAGATTAACTGATTTGGATATTTCATCTAGAATTAGATTTTTTTTCTATTAGGAACCTGCAGTATGGAGATAGTAGTTGTCTTGCTTGTCTTATTTGTATTGGGAGGTCTTGAGCAAAGGAGATTTTTATTATTATTCCAGGTGAGTGTGCCTTTTTTCTTTGCTGCCAGTATGATTTTATTTACATCTTGATAGTTTAATATTTTAATATAGACAGGTCTAGGTTTCAGTGGAGGTTGCATTTCCCTCAGGGCTCTGTGGGCTCTCTCTATTGTTATTTGCTGCATTTCTTCAGGTTCCTCTAGCAGGGAATTTATTATTTGCTTGATTGTTGGTATTAGATTGTTATGAAGTACAGTTTCAGGTATTCCTCTGATGATGATATTGTTCCTTTGAGATCTTGCTTCCAGGTCTGTTATTTTTGCTTGTAAGTTTTGTATTTCTTTGTCATGGGCATCAGTTCTTTGAGAAATAGAATCTATTTTTATTTCATTTTCTATTAATTTGGACTCAGATTTTTCCATTCTGGATATTATTTGGCTGAATGAGTCACCAAAGGTTTGAAATTGTAATGTTAAGTCCTTTATTGCTTGCTGGATAGGTAATAAGGCAGATTTTATGTCTTCCAGATTAGCTGGCTGGTCTGTCTTGGTTTTATTTGTAGTTTTAGAGTTGTCAGTTTGTTTAGTTGTCTTTGTCTTTTTGAAGTTGTGTCTTTCTCAGGTGAGGCTAGTACTGAGAATTTGGTCTTAGTTGTTGTTTCCATATTATTTTCTTCTTTTGACATCTTGCTGTATAGTGTTTTACCAATCTTGTAGTCAGATGCAGGGCCTTAGTAGCACATGGCTTAAGCTGTTTGAAAAAATTACATGGAGCTAGTCACTCAGCTGCCTAGCCATTGAAAAAATATTTTGAGCTCTCTCTGCTTACTGCTTGCTTACTGTGGGATGGATTTGCAATCTTCTTAAGACACTCAGTCTTGCTGGCTGGATTCTGCTAAAATTCAAAGTCTGGTTATATTTGCATTCACAGTCTGTTGCATACAGAAACTTGCAGAATATACACTGATGAGAGAATATACTTTGCAGCACTTGTCTTTAAGAGCAGTAACCAATAACTTTTATAATAAATAAAACTGGACAAACGTTGCAGCTTAAAAGTACTGTTCCAACTTTACTTCTCATATAGTACAGATGATGTGAGAGATATAACATTTACCTTAGGACTTGTGTCCCTACCATACCTCTAACATAGCTGGATTTATACAGCTCTTTATGTACACTTTTTAGTCATGCATAAACATATTTTTGAGGAAACACATTGTTCTGTATTCTATTTTGGAGAATTGCTTATCCTGTAGAAACAATACTAAGCTTCCTTGTTTAACAATGTCTTGTAAGAGACCAGCTTTTCTGACAGTGTGAATATCCTGTAACAGTGTCCTGATGTCCATGTAGAAAAACATATTTTTGAGAAAACACATTGTCAGAGATCAGCTTTTCTGACAGTGTGAACATCCTGTATTTTATTTGGATCTTTGTATAAAAAAAATCTGTTCTTGTGCCATATCCTGTTTTTCATGCAGAAAAACATATTTTTGAGAAAACACATTGTCACAGTGTCATAAACATATCCTGTTGTTTTAGGAAACATATTGTGTCCATTTTTTATATGCAGAAAAGCATGTCAGTGTTCTTTAAAAGCAGATTTTGCATTTTTGCTCGTGCATACATCCTGTTTCTGAGTCTGTAAGGGAAAAATGTCCATTCTTTAAAAGCAGATTTTGTATTTTTGCTCTTGCATACATCCTGTTTGAGTCTGTAAGGGAAGAATGTCCATTCAGCAGATTCCTTTTCCAAGCCATGGCCATTTAGTATGACTGCTGATCACATATTACTAAACTCTGTTTCTGCATTTAAGCAAGCCTTTTCTTTCAGCATATTTACAACATAATTAATTTCAGATTTATATTCATAAAATCTAACAATTCCCTACTGTTTTTAAACATACTCAAAACATTTTATATAGAAAACACATTAAGAAACAAACCCTTTAGTCTTCTTTGATACAAGTCAAAATGCAATTTTACATAGTTAATACAATGATATTAAAGTATTACTACCAAAACTGAATGTATTTAACATCTTTTTCTTTTGCAGACCATTCTGTGAAAATATTTTATCAATTATGAGCTGTGACTCCTTTAATGTTATTTTTTTTAACATGGTAAACACTTGAAAAAATCCACAAACGTCTGAAAGCAAGGAAACCAAAGAACAAGGCAGAAGCCCTCACAGTCCTAAACGCAATTTATTGAGCAGGCTGACTATGTAGAAAGAATGCACAGGGTCCTTGATTCTGACTCATATGAAATCTCATCTGTCAACGAGATGAATATCAGTGCCAGTAGGATTAGGGGTTATCTGAGGGATTTTTTCATCAACGGCAGAATAGATGAGGAGACATATAAATATATAGACATTTACCACGCCAAGACCCCTGTCATGTTTGGAATCCCCAAGATTCACAAAAACCTTGGGGATCCACCTATGAGGGCACTGATAGATGGTAGGCTTTCCCTCACCTACCCTTGTTCAAAATTCGTGGATACTTTACTGAACCAGTATGTTGACAGTGTACCTACTATTTGTAAAGACTCATGGTCTTTTCTTTCTGACCTAAATGGGCTTGAGTTGGATATGGATGTTAACTTTTTGACCATAGACGTGGTCGATCTTTATACATCCATACCACACCAGGAGGCCATTGAGTGGATTGACTTGCTTTTGCGTGAGCTTCAGGCTCCTATTAATGTCATTAATAATGTTACTGAGTTGCTTAACATCATTTTGTCATCAAATTATTTCCTGTTTGAAAAAGACATTTACATTCAAAAAAGAGGGGTTGCCATGGGCTCCCCATGTGGGGCAGCCGTAGCCAACCTTTTTATGTCCTATTGGGAAAGAAATTTTGTTTTAAACAACTCAGAGTGGAATGGTAAACTTTTCTACTATACTCGTCACCTTGATGACATTTTTATTCTTTGAGGAGTGATCATTTAACAGCACAGAGTTTTGTCGATTACATCAATAGTACAACACCGTTTCTTAAATTCACTTTCCAGTTTGATGGTGTTAGTATGAATTACCTTGATGTAAAACTGACTAGGGACGGTATTACAGGAAGGTTAATATCCACAATTTATAGGAAAGATACATACGTGAATTCCTTCCTTCATTATACCAGTTCTCACCCCTTTAAACTTAGAAAAGCAATAGTCAAAGGGCAGCTTGTGAGGGCCGTGAGAATTTGTAGTCAATTGTCAGACTTTAACGGTGAATGTCAATTTTTGACATACCTCTTTGTCAACCGTGGCTATCCAGCTACTCTTGTGTCTGAACTAATAGAAGAGGTCTTGAATAAAAGAAATAGTGGGTTTTACAGACCTCTCTTGCTTCAAGAAGAGTCGCCTTGCACTGTGGCAGTTCGTAGATCTAGTGCCTCTGGCAACTTTTCTGATGCCACGTCTCCTATTGAACCTGCCTCTCATAGGGCCTCTACTTGTAGTTTCATTTCCACATTTGGGGTGAACTCGTATGCAATACAGAACATTTTGTTTAAAAACTGGTTTTTTATCACCAGTAATGCACCTGTAGGTGAGAAGTTAGGTGATAGACCTGTTGTAGTGTTTAGAAGAGGTAGAAACATCAAAGAATTGTTACAGACTCCTTATGGCACTTGTAGTGCTAGAATTAATGGTTCTTTGCCTGCGGCTTCTGTAACTTCTGCTCACATATTAAAACAGGTAGTAGTTTTTGCATTGAAGGAAGGAAATATTTTATACATCATCGTATTTCCTGTGATACGAAAACAGTAGTTTATATTGCTTTTTGCACATGCTGCCCAGCATTCTACGTCGGAAAGACGGACAGAAGGCTTAAAGACAGATTGTATCAGCACTTATATGCCATCAGGAATAAGAGACTTGATAATGCCCTTGCCAAGCATATCTGTTCTTTTCCTGGGCATGCTTTCTCTTTCATGGGGATTGACCACCTCCCTGTCCATCCTCGTGGTGGACCTAGTGCTCTTATACTTGAGACAAATGAATTGCTTTGGCAACTTAAGCTTAACGCTTTCTACCCTCCGGGGTTGAATGAAAGCTGTAATATTGCACCTTATCTCAAATTAAAATCGTATATGAGATAGTTGTTCCCTTTTTACTTTAAGAATCACATTTGCCTTGACACTTTTGATTTAGTCCTTTTTGCATTAGCCCACTATGTGTGGGTACAGTGTCAAGCCACCTGGTGGCACTGTTTCCTACCTTTTTGTTGGTATTTGACCTAGCAAGGTTTGGCTTAGGTTGTTATATTTACACTTAGTATTTTTACTTAATTTTAAGGTCACACTTTAGATGTGGGTTGTCTGCATCTTTGGAATTTATATTAACTTTTAGTAAAAAGTTACTCATTTGTTTTATTATGTCGTTCCCCTTTTTAAAATAATGCATACTTGGGAATGACTATTTAGCATTTTGCCTTTTAAATGTACATATAATTTTGTGACACTTTTTTCTTGTGTATTTTTATTTCTTAGGAAATATACTGAATTTTATTTGGGTTTGACTGTGTCAAAATATTGTGTCTTTTTGTATTGTCACAGTCTTTTAACTACATCAACAGTGTAGCATGTATTTAAACTATGCCTGAGGCTTTTTGCATTTTACTTCTTCAGTTTAATGCAGGCATCTTGTTGCATAATTTGTGGTTAATTGATAGCAGTTGACTTCAATTAACTTTCAGTATTTAACTGCTTGTGTTTGGTTGCCTTTGTATCCTCTGAAGAAGCCACCATATGTGTGTGGCGAAAACGCTGTGATTTTCTGTTTTAATAAATTGCGTTTAGGACTGTGAGGGCTTCTGCCTTGTTCTTTGGTTTCCTTGCTTTCAGATTTTTTTTAACATGATCAATTTATTCTTTTGCAATCACAGAATTTAATTTATGACTTAGAACTGTTTCATTAACTCTTTGCAACTGTTGAATTAACTTTAAGAGACAATAACTATGTGCTACTGCAAGCATTTATACACTACTGAAAACACACAATTTTAATGTCATTTTAACCATAACATGGTGGTCATGTCTTTGAACTGCCCATTAACATCTTGGTAAAATACTGAACTGGGCTTAGATAATAAATATTTGAAAGCAATTATTTTACTGGGGTAAAACCAGTGATATTACAACTTGACAAATTACTTTTGAACTTATTACGATGTATCCTGTACAGTATGTATTTACACAGACTGTTTGCTTTATGCATTTCAATTTACTAGGTATACTGGACCCACTTTTTTAAAACATGTTTTTTCACACATATTTATTATTAGACATTCATTTAATTTGTACTGAATTCTTCTGCATTTGTACATACAAAGACTATCATTTGTACTGAAATTTTCTACATTTGCACATACAAAGACTATAAAGTACATTTAGTCTAATTTTACAAATTTAATAACATTAATATTGAGCAAAATCTTGGAAAATGTTTGTCTCTTTAGAAATATCTAGTGGAACTGGTACTATGTCCTGTTATTTTAAACTACATACTCAGCAATTAAAAATATTCATGTTTTTTATACCAACATTGTTTTGTCAAAAACATATTGAAATAGTGACCATTCTTGCTATTAGAAACATTTATGCATTTTGCATATCTTTATTATCTCTTGTATAGCTTTAATAAAGCAATTTTAAATCATCTCTTGTTTTTTAAACCATCTCTTGTATAGCTTTACAATTTAACAGGTTGTAAATACAATTTAATACTAAACAATACAATAATAACCATTATGATAGCTATTAACAACTTGTAAAATATCTTATCCTGTCAGGTTTAATCCAGTTTACCAGTTTTTCTAATACACTAATACCTGTTTTTCCCTCTCCCTAAAAGAGTATTGTCAAGAAGGAATGAGATATTTTTTCCTGTAGCTTTATTTTAGACCCTTATTATTTATTTTTTTCTGTAGCTTTATTTCAGACCCTTGTTGTTTTTATTTTTTCTGTAGCTTTATTTCAGACCCTTGTTTATTTTTTCTGTAGCTTTATTTCAGACCCTTGTTTATTTTTTTCAGTAGCTTTATTTCAGACCCTTGTTGTTTATTTTTTCTGTAGCTGTATTTCAGATCCTTGTGCAGTACTGCTTATACAGTCAGTGTAAAACTGAGAAAGTGCCCCTCCCCCTGTAGTACTTCAGCACTGTTTTCCTGCCCTATGCTGTAAGAATAGAATGCATGTCAGCCCAACACTTTGGTTATACATTTATTTTATTAGGTTACTAAATAAAGCTTTCACTGTATATTACCTCTAGTAGGTATTTACACCCTCCTGCACAATTGATTTGAACTGTATATATACTATAGCCCATTTGCTGGTTGTACTTGATGCAACTGAGGTTTTTTTTGTCCTTTTAACATTTACTTGCAAACAGATTATAAGTGACATCTATGCACAATTGTGACATTTTATTACAATTACTAAATAGTGTTGCCTGTAAACATTTTAACAATTATGTTTTAATAACAATGATGCTTTAGAAAAACTCAAGCTACTTATCTGGCAATCAGTCTTGTTGTTTATCTTATCTTTCCAGCATTTCCTGTAACTATTCATTCAGTCTAGGAAGGTCTGAGCTTACATTTCATACTCTGTAAACTATAGTTAATTCTTTTAGCATTTTTCCTTTAATGTGATTGTGATTTGCATAACTATGCATTTATACAACATAAATAGACATCATTTTACAATTACCTTACATGGATTTCAGTATTTTTTTTATTTATTTATCTATTTAACTATTTAACTGTCCTGCCATTAATTTTACAAAAACTGTTTGAATAATACCATCTGTGATTTTATTTTAAAATTCAGTACTTTAACTGTTTGGTGTTACTATATAATTATAAACAAATTGTAAAAACAAAATAGATATTAGTTTAACCAACACATTTATATTTATATTATTTATATTTGCTGTTGTCTGCCTGTTATTCTTGTGTATTGTAACATATGTACTCTAGATGAAAAGAACACACATGCATGTCTGTCTTGTATATGTATAGCTTTATACAAGCATGTCATGTCTTGTGACTTTAAATTTTTACTCATCTATTTTTATTTAATTTTGTACACTAGAACAGTTTTGTTTACCTTTTGACTATGCTAATGAATGGCATTCATATGCTTTACTTTACTGTAGTACTGATAAATGTCTTGCTTTAACTGAATGAAATTAAAACATTTAAAAATGATTTGTCCATACATCAGATCCTACCATGTATGTTTAACCATTTTCAAAACATAAACATATTATAAAATATATTTTTTTGCAAAGATTAGCTGTGTATGCAGGAAGTTCCCAGTCTCTGTCAGTTCAGCTAATTTATTTCCTTTATCCTGCAACTGCTGTTGAATTTCCAGTAATGTTGCATGGTCTTTCTGACATTCTTTAGTAAGCTGTTCTGCTGAATTTGAAACTCCTATGCACTTTTGAAAAGATGTATGTATAACTTGTCTAAGCTTCCTGAACTCATTGTGTCTGTCTTTTAGAAGTTTATTACATTTCTTTGTAACAAAATGTACTAGGGGTTCTATCAGTAACTGATTTGACTCATGTGGTGACAGGACATAACTGTTCAACATCAGAATGTAATGGAAACACTTTACCCTTAGTTAATTCTTCAGATCTGTCTTTACAGTCTATTTTTTTGCAATATGATGCAATTTTTTATGACATAATACACAAAATGCAGTTTTTGTTGAATCACACAATAAACATTTGTCATATTTCACATGATTTTCTTTGAGATACCAGTCAAATATTGTAATACATTTGCATAATGCCTTACTATCAACCTGCCCTAATAAGGTTTTACATTTACTAATGTGCTGTGTATACCAACATAGCAATTTACTAAAGTTTGGTTTACTCCTGCATGAATTATAAATAATATCCATACTATCTAGTAATATACAAACAGTCTAGGAATACACAAACTATGTATGAATATACAAACTGTCTTAAGAATATAAAAACTCTCTTAAGAATATACAAACTCTTTAACATCATCCACACTAAATATGTGACACAGAAAAAAAGTCTTACCAGTTAGCAAGAAAACAGGTGATCAAGCTGTTGTTGCTGATGGCTAGAAATTTTTCAGAGTCACTTGAGAAGCTGGTGAAGCACAACAGGCAGCGGACTACTGTGCTAGTGGACATTCACCTTTTCTTGAAGAATTTATGGCACTGCGAATTTCTTGAACTAGTCTCACTCCGGATTGTAGACGTCTAAAAAACTTTACTACTGCAAGCTGCATAAACTGGAATACTTCTGTTTAGGATTTACACATACGTACAAATGTTAGTTACTGCAATTTGACTGAAGTGACCCTCTGCAGGGCTTACCATCACTCCTCCTGTGTTTGAATTGCAGATTGTAGGTTCAAATGCAGGCTAGCTTGCCATTGAAAAATTATATGGAGCTAGTCACTCAGCTGCCTCGCCATTGAAAAAATATTTTGAGCTCTCTCTGCTTACTGCTTGCTTACTGTGGGATGGATTTGCAATCTTCTTAAGACACTCAGTCTTGCTGGCTGGATTCTGCTAAAATTCAAAGTCTGGTTATATTTGCATTCACAGTCTGTTGCATACAGAAACTTGCAGAATATACACTGATGAGAGAATATACTTTGCAGCACTTGTCTTTAAGAGCAGTAACCAATAACTTTTATAATAAATAAAACTGGACAAACGTTGCAGCTTAAAAGTACTGTTCCAACTTTACTTCTCATATAGTACAGATGATGTGAGAGATATAACATTTACCTTAGGACTTGTGTCCCTACCATACCTCTAACATAGCTGGATTTATACAGCTCTTTATATACACTTTGTAGTCATGCATAAACATATTTTTGAGGAAACACATTGTTCTGTATTCTATTTTGGAGAATTGCTTATCCTGTAGAAACAATACTAAGCTTCCTTGTTTAACAATGTCTTGTAAGAGACCAGCTTTTCTGACAGTGTGAATATCCTGTAACAGTGTCCTGATGTCCATCTAGAAAAACATATTTTTGAGAAAACACATTGTCAGAGATCAGCTTTTCTGACAGTGTGAACATCCTGTATTTTATTTGGATCTTTGTATAAAAAAAATCTGTTCTTGTGCCATATCCTGTTTTTCATGCAGAAAAACATATTTTTGAGAAAACACATTGTCACAGTGTCATAAACATATCCTGTTGTTTTAGGAAACATATTGTGTCCATTTTTTATATGCAGAAAAGCATGTCAGTGTTCTTTAAAAGCAGATTTTGCATTTTGCTCTTGCATACATCCTGTTTCTGAGTCTGTAAGGGAAAAATGTCCATTCTTTAAAAGCAGATTTTGTATTTTTGCTCTTGCATACATCCTGTTTGAGTCTGTAAGGGAAGAATGTCCATTCAGCAGATTCCTTTTCCAAGCCATGGTCATTTAGTATGACTGCTGATCACATATTACTAAACTCTGTTTCTGCATTTAAGCAAGCCTTTTCTTTCAGCATATTTACAACATAATTAATTTCAGATTTATATTCATAAAATCTAACACTGTTATTCAGAAATCTTAATTAATCCTGCTGTTTCTGAGCCGAATCTGTCACTTTTTCTTCCTCTTTTGTTTGCTGGATGATGATAGCAGTAAATATCTACAGTTATTTCTGTATTATTAATTCTGTGTTTGTTTTAATCCAGGGTATATCAGAGAGCTAGGTGATAGCAGTGCTCACAGAACAGCGGCCATCTTGAACTCCTGATCTACTTTTTTATCTGTCATTAAGTTGTAGCAAGTTGCAGATTTTGAATTAAGTAGCATCTTCAGTATGATTCGTGTACCCATATTTAATAATGATTTGATAATATTTTGAGTTTTGGTTTTAATATTTTGTGTTTAACTAAGTAAAACGGATTGCTTCCAGGACCACTTCCAGCTGCAACCCTTGCTAATGACAGAACTACAGCAGCAAGCAGTGAACTAACACAGCAAATATATATGCAGAGTGACACAATAATATAAAGATGTTGTTATATGATAGTGAGGAATGAAGTGTAAGATCAGATTACACTGTAACCGGTACAGAAATATGTTAATTGGTGGCAAAAATGTTTTCTCTGAACAGAAGCAACTAACTCTGAATATATTAGCTAATCAAGGCTTGCATGAGGACCAGGACACCGGTCATTCCCTTTTTTATATATTTTTATTAGAAGGCTTTTAGGAATTATTACAAATGTTTGTTGTCTCATGCACAACGCTTTTATGTGTAGGGCTATCTGTAATTTCAAATGGTGGAGCAATTATTTCTGTTTGTTGTAGCAATATATACTTTTAAGTAGATGCATGTAAAAGTTCTGCATGTAAAAGTTCTTGCCATTGTTTTTGAGCAGTGACAGTAGTGCTTGCCTCCCAAATCAAGTATGACCACACATGATAACCCAGGTGTGAATTTCTGTCATCAAGATATGTCTTAAAGGTAAAGTACTTTGACCTCTAGTGGTAACTTATTCCACAAGATGGGAAAATGTTGAGCTAGGAATCTGTCCATCTAAGGAATCTTGTTTAGTTGCTGGTGTAAATTTAGGGGCCTAGTGCAGGTATTTGCAGGGCTACTGGTTTTGTGAAGAATTAGGATGTTGTATAGAACTGGATTTTTCCTAGCTTAAAAACAAACACATACTGAGTATGAGAGTTGTGCTAATCTCTTGGGATAGGTGAAAGATTTGAGGCTTTTATTTATTTATTTATTTTTGTTAGAAATCTCTGGGGTCTTTCCATTAGAGCAATACACTTGGATTTCTACATACTAAAGGGGGCACTGTCATACCTCTCAACTGTCCAGATTTTTGGTCTGTTCCTCATAAAATTTTGGTTATTAGACAAGTCATTGGCAAATCACTGAGGGTGGAAGTCAGGAAATAATGACAAACATTTGAGTTTCAGACTTCAAACCCTTCAGAAAATTCATGCTAATGCAAAACGTTTTATTCTATCAACTTTCTAAGTTTGTAAGAACAATATTTAAAATTTGTCCCGCCATTATTTATGGTTTTGTCCGGATTTCTTGCTGTAAGAGATTGATAGGTGTGGGTACTGTATTTGATGATTAAGCTTATGGGGGAAGAGTAGTTGTGCTAGGATGACTTCTTCAGATTTTGAGAATATTTCCCTGGAAATTAACTGGACCAGATAGAAGGATTTCTTGATTATGGTGGAAACATGATGATTAAATGAGAAAGAGTTCTCCACATAAGTACTCCGGTGTCTTCTGACCATGTTTGTCTGTCTGAAGAGAGGTACCATTTGTAATGAATGAGACAGGAGTGACTTTTTTACTGAGCGCTAGCTACTATGCTGTACCTTTTTGCATTTCGGTTGAGACTGCTTTCAGTACACCAGGTATGTACATATTGAAGCCTTACTGAAGCTGTTTAGTATCAGTGGAAGAGCCGATAGCAGTGCCCGACTTGCAGTCATCAGCAAACCTGGTCGCTGTTTGGATGTTAGCAAATTAAAGCCATACAGAAGATGACCCAGCAGTGATGCCTGTGGTACATCATTAATTACAATTTTGCTGTCAGCAAAAAAAGGTACCAGCAACTTTTTTAATCTGGAATCTGATGGATAGCAAGTTTTCAAGGCAATGGACAGCAAATGGGTTTACATTAAATTTGTCTAATTTTCAGTGATACTAGCTAGCATTGAGGATAGTGTCAGAAGCCTTGACCAGGTTAATGTGTGTTATGAAGTGGGTGAGCTCTGTCCACAGCTTGTGTAACCTTTCCATTGAAACTTACTAGGTTCAATAAACCGAACTTCCTTAACAATATTAAGCAGATTTGGGTTTAGAACATTTAAGTTTTGAGTTCTGTTATGATATGTTCCATGACTTTGCATATAATGATGGTCAGGCTGCTGGCCTATAATTACCCATGCCCATAGAAGGGCCATCCTTATATATTGGCATCACAGTAACTTTTCCTGGCATTAGGCACAAACCCTGTGGACGAGTGTATGTGCCGTTATTGGCCCATGTGTGCCGTCCATAAAGCCCCACAGCCATAGGACAATAAGCTACTGGCTGGCCAGTGTCCCGTTGCCTAGCCAGGGTTACCTGGGATAGCTCTGTTGAGTGAAAGCTGGACATAAAACCAATTAACCTGCCAAACGTGATCTAAGAATTCTCATACTGAATGTAAGTTCAGTGACAGGATGTTGCTTGGAAGTGGATGACATGATGGCAAGGAAGAAGCTGACCATCCTATGTATCCAGGCGACAAGGTGAAAGGGCAATGCAGCAAAGCCATTTGGCTTTGGATCCAGAGTCTACTACTCAGGAGGAGGATGGGCTAGAAATGCTGTAGGAATTGTAGTGAGGGAGAGGCTTCAGAAGACCGTGATGGATGTCATCAGAATTAGTGATAGACTCATGACAATCAAACTCCAGTGTAATGATAGAGCAATATTCATAATATTAGCAACTCATATCATCTATGAAATGGGGCCAAGTCTAGGCGAGTTAAGCAAAGTCCTTCCTTCATATTAACAGCAAAATTATTGAAGTTGTTGTGTCTTTCGGCATTTCCTGGTTAGGAGTCGCCACAAGGGAACTCTGGTCCGCTAATGATTGGCAGTAGATTTTTATGTGCCAAGTTGCCGGCCCTGACGCACAACCTTCAACGAAGGTACACCCGTTCATGCATGACTCCACACAGAGGACGCTGTAGCTGAGAATCGAACAGGACAACGCTACCGCAGCACCAACACCGCAGTACGTAAAAACTATAAAAAAAAAAAAAAAAAAAGCTAAAATTATTTTAGATGCTGCTTGCTTTTGCTGAAAATTTAAAGATGGCAATTTCGCAACTGATTGAAAGTAATACCAGTACCTCTAAATTCCCAAGTCTACACATGTGGCACTCCTCATCACTTAAGGGCTTTTCATCCAGAAAAAAGGAGGTTATTGTCCCACTGTACTCATCCCTTTATAGAACCCATTATAGAATACAACGTCCCATTTGGTATGTACCTCTCAAGACATCTGCAACAACTTCAAAGGCCGCAGAAATACCTCACTAAAAGAATCACAGGTGTAAAGCAGATGCCCTATGCTGACCGTCTAAAAAAACTCCACCTATACTCACATATCATCTACTCAGAGACAATCTCTGCTTAACATACAAGGCCATGTCAAACCCAGAGCTGTTGGACATGCTACACTTAGAAATCCCAATCCCTCAGAGACGCACGCTCCAGGGAACTAAACCTTGTCATCACAATGAACAAAACATGCTGGAGGGATAGGTTCCTGACCCAGAGAATCCCCAGACTTGGAATAGACTGCCCATACATGTCAAGCAGAGCGCCTCTTTGGCCCTCTTCAAAAGGAACCTTGATGATTGGGTGGGAGATAGGAAATTCACCCCGGGGATCACGTCAGTTGCCCTGCTAGACAGGGGTCCAGGGAAGTAAATATTGTGGGAAGAAATATCCAGGGGAATTGTTATGGCTAGGCTTGTATAGGCCTTGAGGCCGATAGCCTAGTACCAACCTAGGAACCTATGTCAAAATGAAATATTTTCTATGAATGGGACAAAGCCTGCTGCATCCCTTAAGTAATATACTATACTATATACACTGCAGAGGGTGATGCCTCTTCTGGGAGAGGGATATTTCCCCTCAATATAATAACCACAGTGTCATGCATACTTCAAACTCTGCAGAAGGACATGGTGAAACATGAGACAAGCACAGATGTACTATTTTCTTTAGTTCTCCTAGTTCCAATGTCTTAACAATTGATATGCAGATGTCCAATATACACAAAAGCAAACACCCATTGATTTACTACGAAACACCAGGTCTTCCACATAATTTTGGTTATTAGTTTGCTGAAACATTTTCTCCTAACCAGGAAATGTATACATATACAAATGCTCCCCATGAATAAAATGTTTCACTTTCACCTATGGTTAACAAAAATTCATCCCACACCTTTGCAAAAACTTCAGTTTGATATACCTGACTGAGTGAATCTCAGATTTTTTGATATGTGAAATATTTGACAGTGCAGATTTGATGCCAGTGTTAAGAACACTGCTATTAGTTACTGTATTGGCTAACAACTGAAACTCTTGCTGTAACCAAATGTTCAACATTGATAGGTGTACATTTGTTACATTGAAGGAGGCTTGCTTTATTGAACTGCTTGTTCATCGTAGAGTGCCAGCATTTGTTGGGTATGATAACTGCAAAGTGGGGAGTGAGATTACTATCTCAACTGTTTTATAATCTCAGAGTTGGCATATGTAATTAATAGGGTGGGTGGAGGTGCAGAGGGGTTTGCCTCTACATAAAAAATGATGTTTTTTGATGCATTGAATTTCGAACATTTGTGGTCGATATAGTGCATGCTGATATAGTGAGTTAGCAATGTAGTTGAATATAATCATTTTTGCTATAGTCTGTGTCCAGAGTTTTCAGCGAATGTAAGTCTTTGTCTGCCATCTGCAGTGTCAGTATCTCTTTGTTCATAGGTTCATAGTAGGCTATATGCCCTGGGGCAATTATAAGCCTAGCCCGATTCTGTATGGCTTACGCCACCCCTTGATTTGAGTATACTGTGCCCTTTTTAAGGTTTAGTTTACTGTGCATCTGTCTAATAGTGACACGGGAGTAATCCCTGGGACAAACCTACGATCCCCCATCCACTTATCGAGATTCTTCTTGAAGAGATTCAGTGAGTGCTCACATGAACTGGAATTCTATTCCAGAGCGAAGGGAGCCTCTGGGTTATGAACCTGTCCCTCCAGCAAGTTCTATTTATTTCTGTGCTGAGGTTCAAGTCCCTCGAGCGGGTGGCTCTAAGGGATTTAGATTTACTGAGGTGGAGCATGTCCATTAATTCTGGATTTGACATAGCTTTGTATGTCAGGCATAGATTGCCTCAAAGTAGGCAGTATGCAACTGAGTAGAGCTGGAGTTTTTTTAACTGAGCAGCATATGGCATCTGTTTGAGACCCTTGATCCTCTTGGTGAGATACTTTTGTGGTCTTCCTAATTGCTGCAGGTGTCGGGTAAGGTACATCCCAAAAGGGGCATTGTATTCTATGATGGGCCTGATGAGGGATGAATAAAGGGGCACGATTACCTCTCTTGATCTAGATGTGAAACCCTTCGTGATGAGGTGGGCTATGTAGAAGGTCTTTCTAACCACTTTGGCAATGTGGTTTTCAAAGGAGAGATTGCTATCAACTTGGGTCCCCAGGTCCCTAATAACTTTCTCTGTACTTAATGGGTTTCCGCCTATGTGGTAATTTGTGGGCACATTGTTTTTGCCAAAGGGTATGACTATACATTTTTTGGCATTGAGCTTTAAACCATGGCGCTGGCACCAGTTATCTGTCAATGTGAGATCTTTTTGAAGGATGTTTGTGCCAGCTGGAGAGTTGATTATGGCGCCCAGTTTGCAGTCGTCTGCGAACTTCGTGAGCCATAGTCCTCCCACGTTTGCCTGTACCTCGGAAAAGTCACTTGTGACCGGTTTCGAGTCTGATATGGCTCCAGCAACTCTCACTCTGTGGGTTCTGTCTTTGAGCCAGTTTGCGACCCATCTTGTGACATAGGGGTTTATATTTAAACTGGATAACTTATCTATGATGCCCGAGTGGGGTATTGTGTCAAATGCCTTTGCAAGGTCCAGATAGGCTGTGTGGACTACCTTCCCTTCATCTATGGCTTTGGTGACTGTTTCAAAGAAGTCAAACAGATTCAAAAGGCAGGATCTGCCCTTGACAAAGCCGAACTGGGTAGGATCTAGTGTCTGTAGGTCCCCAATGTCTTTGTTTATGAGCTCCATGATGATCCTCTCCATAGCCTTGCAGACTAAGCTAGTCAGGCTTATGGGGCGATAATTTCCAGGGTCCGTAGAGGCTCCACCTTTGTGGAGTGGGACCACTGTTGCTGTACGCCATTCTGTGGGCACATATCCTGTAGTGAGGCTGAGATTGTATAGCTGTTTTATCTGAGGGATTAGTTCCTCTTGTAGATCATGTAGGACGCAACCTGGGACGCCATCTGGTTCCATGGAAGCAGTGTTTTTTGCTTTGGAGAGGGCAGCCTTCACCTGAGCATCTGAGATGTTTGGGAGGCAGCCCTCGGCCGGGATAGATACTTGCTCTTTTGGGGGGGAGGGGGTGGAGAAGTTTGCACTGAACCTGTCTACCAGGATATTGGCGATGTCTGTGGGTTCAGTGTATTTTTTGTCGTTTAGAATCAACTCAGAACAAGTCTGGGAGTTGCATCCCAGGTTTCTAACATAACTGAAAAAAGCCTTATGATTGTCTTTGGTGTCCTGTGCAATTTTTCTCTCGAAGCTGGCCTTGGAGGATTTTATGAGGGATCGTAATTTTTTGCTAGTACTGATCAGAGATGCCTTCCCTATTAGGGATTTTGCTCTGTCATGTAGTAGCTTCCTCCTTCTGTTGTACAGTTTATTTATAGCAGGGGTCCACCAGACTGGACGCCTGCCTTTGGATGATTGGGTCTTGGTTTTGTTTGGGATAGCATGATCCATGCATTCCTGGAGATGTCCGTAGAATGCATTTATATAGGATTCTGCAGTTTAGGCTGTAGTTTCCACTGGCCCTGGGGCATTGAAGGATTCCACTTCGGTTTTGAGAAGTGAGAAGTTCACTTTTGAGAAGTTTTTCACTGTGGTTTTCTGGGCTGGGGGTGGGGTCGGGATGTGGACATCCAGTGAAATTAATTTATGGTCTGATCTTACCAATGAGGGATATACTTCTGGTGTGGAGCATAGAGTCCCCATGTTGGTAATGATCAAGTCTAGTATGTTGTCCCCTCTTGTGGGAGTGGTGACTAGTTGTTCCATAGCATTTGAGTTTATAATTTCCAGGAATCTTTGGGCTAAGGTGCTGGGGCTTGAGTAGTGCTCCCAGTCAATGTTTGGATAGTTGAAGTCGCCCAATATAATGGTGTTCGGAGAGATCTTCATGTTCTCCAATGTTTTCAGGAAAGCCGAATGGGATTCCTGACTTTGAGAGGGTGGTCTGTAGGATGCTATAAACTGAAAAGCAGTCTTGCCCACTGTTAGTTGCACATGGATGGTCTCCGATACTTCGTGCAATGCCACTAACCTGGAGGTGTGGATATCATTGATAAATATGGAAACTCCCCCTCCTTTTGTGGTTCAGTCCGGGTTTTGGGGCCGAAAAGCATGATACAAGGTATAACCTGGTAGTGCTGGGGTGCTCTCTGGAGCCTTGAACCAGGTTTCTGTCACTGCACAGATATCGATGTTCTCCATACTGAGGAGATCTTCGAGTGCGTGCATCTTGAGGTTAAGACTTCTGGCATTTAGCAGCATTACCTTTAGTTTCTTGTTCCTTGTGTTGTCTGTGGGGGTGGGTTTGACTTTTGAGCCTTGCCTAAAAAAGGCACTATGGGGGTGGCAAGAGCCTTTGCCAATATCCAAAAGCCCAGTGGTGACAGGTGCAAGCCGTCCCTAGCGAAGCAACGTGGCTTGTCGAGCATGTCATCCCAGGCTTACAGACACTGGATCCCCTTTGAATGACACCAAAATTTTAGCCAATTGTTAAAATCGATCATTTTGTCTTTGTACTGTGGCATCATTCTAGGTGAGTGTAAGATGCTGCTCAAGGTCAGGGTCATACCAGCCTGGGCTACATGATCAGAGAGCTCCTCTATGTCTCTTTTCATGTAGTCCAGGGAGGTACGTCTCAGGTCATTCACACCAGCATGTACAATGACTGAGTCATATTTGTATTTGCTTTGGAGTGACCTGAGTGCTTGCGTTATGTGTCGGATCCTAGCACCCGACAGGCAGCTCACCGTGACCTTCTCTTTATTCAGCCTGGTGAGCGGGACGTCAGTGTGTCTGACAATAGAGTCACCTCTAACAAGAGTATCAGGTGTGTTATTCAGCCTTAAGGGCTGTGGCTGCTTGGCACACTGACTTTTTGGGTTATGTGTTGTGTGTGTTTTGTTTTGAGGTAGCGTTTACTTGGATGTCTGCTTTGGAGGTCTTTGTTGCTTAGGTAGATTTTTATTTAGAGCCTCCGAGTAGGTTTTTGTGTATTTATGTGTTTGGTTCGCTGATGTGGTGGGACTATGTGATACTGGAATTGTGTTGTGTGAGGTTACCTTCTCCTCCTGACTGGTTACACCAGTTTTGAGATGAGAGAGCTCAGCCTCCAGTTTGGCTAAATAGTTGCATCTCTCACATATATTTGAACCTGTTTGGAGGAAGAGAGGGTTGTCCGTGTACATGAGACAGTTGTAACATTGCCTCAAAATTCCCAGATTCACCAGCTGGACTGGAGAGGAAACCATTGACTGACCTTTGGACATGCTAGAGTAACAGGGAAACTGAATTTAAGATGGACCAATAGAGGACAGGGTAATCGTAGAGAGTATAAGAGTAAGTAGTGCTTATGGTTTAATAGTGCTAACTTGTAGGATTACTTAATAGGACCAGTGAAGGGCCTTAGAATGAGAATATGGTGTTTAAATTGAAAGATAGAGCAGTTCTAAGGGAAAAAGTGAAGAGCAGACTTTGTGGAGCCAGGAATAGTTTAAACCCAATTAGGCGACGCTGCCCGTTGCTGCGCTATGCTCAAAAACGCGCAAAACAGAGCAAAAGAGGGTTTTAAGAGAGGAAGATAAAGGAGTTTTGGAATTGACCCAAAATGGCCAATAAAACTACAGTTTCAAATCAGTAACCACTTCCACAGGGGCAGGCAGGCTGCTCAATGTTTTTCACTGCCACTGATCAACAGAGAGACTTTCCTTTAGCCCAAGCAAAAAATGGCCTCACAGAAACTTACAAACAGTTCAAGAACAGCAAGCCTGTAACTGAACTTTTTTAAATCTCAGAAAAGTGGGAAAAAAGCAAGATTTTTTTTTGTTTTTTTGTTTTTCAGAGATAGCATAGGTTAACAAGTATCAACAAGTTATAACAGTGCAGTAAATGACCCCACACAAGAGTGCTAGGCCAAAGACAGATAAAATGCAATTTTTGAGAAAAAAATGATTTTAAAAATAAGTGCAAACAGGAAATTCAGTAAACAGCTCTAGGCTGTGCTCTAAATACAGTTACTAATGCAGAAATCAAATTTAACAAGCCAGAAAATGCTCAAAATAGGCGGCTATGAAGAAAAACTTAGCAAATAAACAGAGGAAAAATACTTAGTCTCAAAAGTGGCTCCTTTCTTCCCTCAGCATTTTTTCCTCTTGGTGGGTGCTTCACCAACAGCCAACAAGCCTGAAAAGACGAATAAGTGAGACTTGTTCTCCCAGCTGCTCACAATAAGTACATAGGTTCATAGTTTATTATTAAGCTAACTGCCCTTGCGAACTATTTTAAGCCTAGCCAATTATCCCTTGTGAGACTCAAACCCTGCACCTTGTGTTTTTAAGGCAAACATCTTAGTCATTAAGCCACACTCCCAAGCCCTTTGTACTGAGAGTCTGCAGATGTGTGTTATTTGGCTGAAGTACTCTATATTCAGAGGCAGTGGCTTCTTTCCTGTATAATCTGCGATCTTTGTATTACTGTAATTTACATTTTTAAATAACTCCCCTCTGACTGTGCCCCATCACCACTATTAATCCTCTTGTTTGTTTGTTTCCCTGTCACTGTTTCTGCTGCCATGGTTGAGATCTGCAAGTTTATTTATTTACATGTTGTTGTCTGGATTGTCCATCTGATGTACAGCCCATTTAGTAGAGGTAAAGAGAGAAAAGCTGTATTGTTAAGCATCACAGCAGATGACATATAAAATGCAATAGCAGGCATACCAACAGTTGTACAGTTGTAGCTAATAACTGATGCAATCCTGAGTCACAATAAATAGTGTAACATTTGTGTAAAGCAAACATCCAAACAGAATAAATATTCTGTAGTCTTGTAATCTCTGTGTAGATATTGTGGTTGTGATGGTCTTTTGAGTTTGCCCCGAAAAAATGATTGAAGAGTGACATTCCTATTTGTGTTGCGTATGACCAAATTCACATCAGGCTGTTTGTATTTGTGCTGCCATTTGGAAGGAAAGTGTAAACATCCAAACAGAATAAATATTCTGTAGTCTTGTAATCTCTGTGTAGATATTGTGGTTGTGATGGTCTTTTGAGTTTGCCCCGAAAAAATGATTGAAGAGTGACATTCCTATTTGTGTTGCGTATGACCAAATTCACATCAGGCTGTTTGTATTTGTGCTGCCATTTGGAAGGAAAGTGTAAATGCATAGACGGGTCTGGAAGCTTTACTGAATTGAAGCAACAAGGTGCCTTCTATGATAACTAGGGAAGAGTAACTCAACAGCAATGGTGGTAGTATCAGAGACGTATGATGAGGTCGTAGTCATGTGACCTCACAGTAACAAATTTGTTTGGTGTGAATGAATGCCCCTGTCCCATCCTTTGAAGAATTATCAATCTCTACGTTTTTGATAAACGTAGTTCTAAAACATAAAGGCAACAGCAACCATAGAGTCCCTTGCAGTATCTCTTTTATTCTAGCTGGCATTTAATTTGTTCACATCCAAAGGATTAACATCTGTCTGGGCTCATTTTGAAGACAGTAGTGAGATATTTTGCATTGCATTGTGGATTGTGACTCAGTGTTAAAGCCTAGGTCTAAGGGAGTTGAGGAGGTCCAGTCTTCTCTGTGTCTCATGGCACGGGACTGGTAGTCTCTCTTCTTCAGACCAGCTCCAGGTTTCTTTTGCTAGCCTATTGGAAATCATTTGCGGTTTACTTACATATTATTTGACACTTTGCTCAGCAAAATTATAGTACTCCTGAAGCCTTCTGTAGACTGGCAGATCATCCCAGTGGACCTTTGGCAACTGTCTAAGCAATATATACTCCCATCTATTGTGAAAAATTCATTCAGTGCTTTTAAAGTACTTTATTGTATAAGTGCTTTTGTTTTATTACAGAATAAAACTTCAAGTACTTTAAAACCATTGAATTTTTTTTGTGGAGTGGTAATAGGAGGATATTACTTCAGTCGCCTGGTGAGCTCTGTGGTTTATTGTGAAAAAATTTGTTTGTTTGCTTGTTTTATTTATTTATTTATTTAAGCAGAGGCATTACATAAATTTGACTGACCTAAAAGATTGTATGCCATTACCCCCCATCATCAATTTCTCTACCTTTAGGTAGTTGTTTTGAGAGTGGACACCACTTTTAAATTATTTTTCTTCTGATTTTATCATCTCTTCTTAATTGGTGCACTTGAAGTATACAGATAGTTTGTCTGCTTCTGGGAATGTTTTCCAAAACCCAAAATGTATGTATGACAGATACAAGTTCTAATTCACCAATTAAAAGAGTGCATTCTTTCACTTGTACTTAACCATGGCTACCAGTTACAGAATAGACTCATCATCCCTGTGAATTTGAGCTGTGTTCAGAACCAGACTGTGTGTGAACAGAATATTATTGCAATTTTTAATGTATATGTTTCACTATAAGTAGTATACAATTTTCAGTTACTTCTAGCTGTAGTTTCTTTGTAAAATACATGTGACCATGTCTGGTGTGTTGCGGCTGATTCAGATCTTTGGACCAGTGCAGTAATAAAATAAAAGTAATTTGGAATATAAATAGGGCTTAAAGTCCTTTTTAGATGATATTTTTGCATACAGAGCAAGTTGAACTTGCTGAATTTGTAACTTTTTGACACTGATTTGGCCAGCTCCTGCACTGTATGATTGCCCTGGTGTTTTCATGGAAATGATATACCAGCAAATGTAAATATAGAGACTTTAGCTGGCCTGCCCAGTCTAATACTCATCAAATTGTGAAACTTTTTTGTTTTGCTCACCAGCATCACTGCTGTAAAGTATATGCTTTAAGTATAGTTCATCTTTTTTATCTATAAAATTAGGAAGAATGTTTATTCTAAAAGCTAAAGAACAATCTGTAGTGAGAGTTAGTGAGGAAACTTGCAAAAGAGTTTAGGCTATTTTTTATTTTCTACATATCCGTCAGGAATGACAACCTTGTTTGTGGGTTGTATAGCAATTTACATGTTTAATATCGTCTGACAGCAGCTTGTTGCAGAGTTTACCTCTCCCAGAATAATAATAAAGGGAAATACAGTTTTTAAATGCATAGGTGTGATGGTTGTTGGGCCTTTTCAAAGAAGAACAGCTGCAGAGTGAACTCTGGCCTTACTGCGATTATTCACAGCTTACAACAAGGAAAATAGTAAGGAGGAAGTATATAATCCCATTACTATTTAAAGAACAGCCACACCAAATAATGCTACTTATGAATTTTTCCAGAGGCTGGTTTGTCTTTTGTTAGATGTGTTTATAAAATAAAGGAACAATAACTGGGCGTGTTATTGAGTTTATGCTTATATCTGACTGCAGCTAACAAATAACACAGATTTGCTGTGAGTTAAATTTTAAGACCTTTGTGCCAAATTTTATATAGAATTCTTAAAAAAACTATCAAATTTTATTCCTGAATATACACACACGCATATATATGCATCATAAATTTGGACACACTGACTCTCTCTCTGTGTGCATGTTAGATAAGCATTCATTGACTTATTCACTTTATGCCACCGTGTTAGTCTCTGTAAGTTAGTAGACCTCTGTTCCAGCACTGAATGGGTGATGGTAAGGAGAAAATGCTACTTCTAAGAATTATATATATATATTTTTAATTCTGCCCACAATTTGCATATTTTTAATCCATTTTTTCCTCTTATAATAGATCATGGAATTGTGTGGTGCGAAACGCCTGGGTTACTTTGGTCCTGCACAGTTTATTGTTGCTCTAAAGCTAATTGCTGCTGCACAATCAGGCCTTCCAGTACGACTCGAAAGCATTAAAAGTGGTGAGTAGTCACTCTAGATGTACCTTTTTAGACCTCTTAAACATCTTGCAAAGGAAGTGTCCTGTTCCCTTCTGCTACTGCCTTCATACTGTATCATTGACAATCACATAATTTCACTTTCTAGATTCTTACAATATATTCACTTTACTAACATTGCTTGCTATGTTGGTGCTGTTTGCTCACACAACTGATTCCAGATTAATGTTTGAAAATGTAACATTTGTTTGAATTCCCGTCTAGTAATTATGCACATAATCTAATTGAAATTACCACAAAAATAAAATGTGTTTGAAGTTTATTTATCATGTTGCAAAGTATACAGAACATTTTCCATGGGTATATATATATATATATATATATATATATATATATATATATATATATATATTTTTTTTTTTTTTTTTAATCGTGGAAATGTTAAGTAATATAAAATAAAGGAAGTTTTATGTTCATAGGTAAGTACCAGGCTGTCATTTTGGTATATAAAACATTGCAAGCCTAGCCTCATAAACTGCATTTAAAACTTCCCTCCAGATCTTGATGAGGGCAACACAGTATATGAAGGGAGAATTTGAGGCTGCCCGTTCAGTTATTTAGTTTTATTTTGAAGGGAGTAAGGATGCAACTCTGGTTGGCATATAGTACAAGTTTGTTCCAGAGATGGTGGGTAAAATTCTGCTAAGTGTCAGGCAGAATAGCAACCTTGCCACATTCAGGGTGACCCCTAGATAATTGAATGGACAACCTCAGATTATCTACCAGTCTATGTGGTGTTTCCCTCCTAGAGTGGGGGGGGGGGCTTTTAAATATGGTTTATTGGTTAGGTTTGTAATGGTCTGCAGGCTGGTTATCTAGTATGCAACTACGAACCTAAACATTTCCCTGTTTTATAATTCTTTGAATTTAATACAAGCTTTCTCCCATTTCTAGAATAATCTTCCAAAACATATAAAACAAAATGATGCCCTTATTTCCATCAAGGCAAAACTAGATGATTGGGTGGACACCTATACATTCATCTAGGGCCTGACTTGTTTGTCCTTGTTGTACACTGGAAGTGCCCTGTGAGGAATGGGTATTGGCAGGGTGATTTTGGTCCATGGACTGTCCCTGTCTTGTAAACTCTATAAATCTCTGAAGTATACCTATAGAAATGTTGCGGTTACTTGGGAACGTGAGAAACAAAACACTACTTTTGTGTGATTTGCACTAGAAGTTTATATTGTGGTCAGTACATTTCAGATTGGCATACAGTATTATATACTGCACCTTCATATTTTTTATTTTATATAATTTTTATTGTAGCTATACATTGTATGACTTATAGGTCCATGCATAAGGAATAAAAAAGGCCTGTTTGAATTAGTCTTCTTACTTAGTTAAAACCCAGCCACTGGGGATGCACAAGCCAGTGCATTTCTTTGTGCCGGTCCCAAGCCCGGATAAATGGGGAGGGTTGCGCAGGAAGGGCATCCGGCGTAAAACTTCGCCAAAACATTTCATGCAGATACCAAGAAAAATGTTTATACCGGATCAGTCGAGGCCCGGGTTAACAACGACCGCCACCAGTACTGTTAGCCTACAGGGTGCTGGCAGAAAGTGGGCTACTATTGGCCGAAGGAGGAGAAGAGGCGGAAGACATGGCCGAAGGCAGGAAGAGAGGAGAAAGGCTAGGACTGTGGTAGTGAGGGTCGGAACTTTGAATGTTGGCAGTATGACTGGTATAGGGAGAGAGCTAGCTGATATGATAGACAGAAGGAAGGTTGGTATATTGTGTGTGCAAGAGACCAGATGGAAGGGGGGTAAGGCTAGGTGTATTGGAGGTGGGTTCAAATTGCTTTATCAGGGTGTGGATGGGAGGAGAAATGGTGTAGGAGTTATTCTGAAGGAACAGTATGCTGAGAGTGTTTTGGAGGTGAAGAGAGTGTCGGATAGAGTGATGTTTATGAAGCTGGAAATTGATGGTGTAATGATGAATGTTGCTGCACAAGTTGGGTGTGCAGTGGATGAGAAAGAAAAATTTTGGAGTGAATTGGATGAATCTGGTTCGCAATTTCCTGTTTTAGGGACCACTCATGAGGCATTAGAATTGCTCTGCTCAATTTGCCTGCTATCACTTTGGATTTCCCCAGAATATGCGCTGCAGTCAGAAAACGTTGAGAAGAGACTGCCCACTGCCATACACTTTGAGCCTCTTGACACAGTGGGTAGGATCTGGTTCCACCTTGTTTTTGATATACCACACCACTGACATGTTGTCTGTCTGTATTGCAATCATACGTGATGGAAGGGAGTTCTGGAATGCCTGCAATGCCAGAAGCACCGCTCTCATGTGTAGGACAGTGAAATGCAAATGGTACTAGTGTTCCTGGAAAGTTCTGTGGACAGTCTTTCCCAGATAATGCCCCCCCACCCCCCACCCTATCTGGGAAGCATCCGTGGTCACTGTGGGTACTGGTTGGGGGAGAGTGAATGGCCTGCCTAGAGTTATCTGCATGGAATGATGCCACCAGTGTAGGTCTTTCATGCAGGAATCTGTAATGAAGATCTTGTGGAACATGGGTAACTCCTGCATGGACCATTGAGTGAAGAGAAGCCACTGTAGGACTCTCATATGAAGACGTGCCAGAGATACTAATGTTATAGCAGCTGCCATAGTGGTTAAGACCTTTAGGACCATCTTTGTTTGGACTTTCTTTTTTGAGAGCAAGATGAACACTTGATGTCACAGTGTCTGTACCCTGTCATGAGGCAGTTTTGCTGCCATATTTTCTGTGTTTAAGTCTACTCCTAGAAACATAATATGCTGTGATGGCAACAAGACAGATTTTTCTAAATTTATGGTAATGTCCAGTTCTGAGAAAAGATGAATGGTGGTGCCTCTTGCCTTGGTTAGTATAAGCTCAGTGGTGGTGGTCAGCAGCCAGTCATCTAAGTATGGAAACCCCTGGAATCCTGGATGCCTCAGGTGAGCCATGCCTACTGCCATACATTTGGAAAATGCTCTGGGGGCTGTAGCGAGACCAAAGGACACAGCTCGGAATTGGTAATGATTGGCTCTCAGCTGGAAGCGTAGATGTCTCGAGTCACCTGTCCATTTTTATATGGTAGTATGCATCCTGAAGATTGATTGAGTACATCCAGTTGTCTTTTCCCAGAAAGGGAAATATAGACTGCAGTATCACCATCCAGAACTTTGATTTTTTTTTATGGACTTGTTCAGCCGGCTGATATCCAAGATGGGTCTCCAGTCCCCTGTGTTTTTGGAACTAAAAAGAACCTTGAGTAAATTCCAGATCTAGTTTGGTCTGGGGGACTTCTTGGATGGCTCTTTTTCTTAGCAACTTTTGTATCTCTAGAGTTTTGTTTATCCCTTTGACAGGGTGGAATGTCTGGAACTGATCTTATTTTTGGGGGTGGGGTGGAGAAGCGTATGTTGTATCCCCTGGATATTATTGACTGTACCCATTTGTCTTAAGTGATATTTAGCCAGGCTTTTGCGTACAGTGATAGTCTGTCCTCGACTGCCTCCAGAGGTGGACAGGCAGACCACCTTTCAGGAATGCTGGAAGTGTCTTCCAGAGACTGTATCTCTGTCGCCCTGATTTTGTGGACCCCCTCTGCCTTTGGGGGAAGATTCACCACATGCATCTGGCGAAGCTCTTTAAGATTTATGGAACCACATTTTCCCACCCTTCTGGCCTTTGGGATAAGGCCTGGTAGGGAGGGAAAAACATACTCCCACGGCAGACAGAGTTTTGCCTTCTTGTTTGCACCTGATCAGAGTCTCTTTAACTTAAGCCCCAACAAGGATGAGCTGTCAAAACGTGCATTAGTGAAGGAAGACTTGAAGGGCTCAGCGAACTCACAAAGGCACATCCAGAAATGCCTCCTCAGAGCAATTCCTCTACCAGCTGCCCGACTTGCTCCATTGGCTGCATAAGAAATGAGCCGCATAGAAGAGTTGACTACTGAATTTAAGGTAGCAAGCTAGATGGTCACCTTATCTGGAACCCCTCCAGCTGTGGAACCGTGAAGGGTATCTTCTAGCTCCTTTAGTAGATTCCTCTGAAGTCTGGTACAGTGGGTCAAATAGTTCAGTGATCTGAGTGTAAAAGTCGCTGATGAGAACGTTCGCTTCCCATACCTGTCCATCATTCGGGACTCCTTATTCGGCGGATGGACAGATGAAGTCTCAGCTAACTCCTTTTTGGTCGCCGCTGCCAGCACCATAGCATCTACTGGAACACCTTTGGTTAGAAAGTGTTTGTATGACAGAGCTGTTATAAATTTATTGGGCCTCCACGGAACAGGTTTCACGGATTCTGGAGAGCCCCACGTCTTTTGACTAATACCGTTGAGCTGATTGAAGGGTGGAGACACCCAAGAGGTGCAGGGTCAAGAATGAAGTGACTCCAGGTATACGGACTCATCTTCAGAAGGGGTGAGAGTCTTCCAGCCACCTCTTTGCTTCAGGATCTTTAGGATGTCTGAGAAGGAGACATCCTCAGAGGATGACCGTGGGAACCCTTCTGAATCATCCAAGTCCATATCTGAAATGACAGACTCCTCAGGGGAGTCTAGATGTTTCCTTTTACATATTCTTTTTCTTGAGACCTCCCCAGAGGGATACTCTGGGGAGGTTTTGGAAGAGAGGGACTCACCCAATGGGACGTCCTGGGGCATCGGTTCTCTACGGCTAGGGGGAAGGGATGGTAGAGAGGCAGACACCAGCAGTTCTGGGGGAAGAGTACTGGGATCTGAGAGTGGAGTTGTCAAAGGTTACAGCACACTTCTCATCACCTCGAAGGCACCACGACCTGGGTCCAAGGAAGCCATCGGCTCTGAAGAGCCAGGAAACTTTTTTAGCACCAAGGAAGTGGGTTCCAAGGCCAATGTAGGTGCCGAGCTCACCCACACCGATGCCCCGAGAGGTAGATTCGGGTCTGACAAGAGTCCAAGCTGACTCTCCTCCCCGGACCTGACAGGAGCGTTGGCTCCGAGACCCTTCAACCGAAGATGGTACTGAAGAGGTCGGAACAGCAGTCGAGACAGAAAACCCTGGAGTGAATCTCGGACCAGATGGTTCTACCACAAACACATCCAAGCACTCTGGCTCCAAAACCATAAGGGTCTGAGGAAGAATAGAAGGGTGGGGGGGGGGCAGTAGCAGAAGTCAGTTCCAATTCCTTTTAGGCTGGACTCGAAAGGATCTTGGCTAGAGCCGGAGTCTGAAGCAACCTCTTGACCACCCACTCCACATCATCATCCAATAGACTGTAAAATGGGTGACTGAGGAACTGAGGAGACCGGCTCCATATATGGCTCCTAGTCGGATCCGATAAAAATGGTGGAACCAAAGGAGCAGTCTTTTCAGTCCTGAAAGCCTTCAGGTCTGATGTCATATCCTTAGATAGCTTTTTAGCCAGCTCAGAAGCAGGAGCCGAAGAAGAAGCTCTCTTGATAACTTGTCAGACTTAGGAGAAGATTTGGAAGAGGGCTGGTTCTTTTCTAGTGCCTCAGCAAATGGAAGCAGTCCCTTGGTCATAAGTTTATTTCTACGTTCCCGCAGTACCCTAGAGCTGAACTCATGACAAATGGAACATGAGTCTTGAAGGTGTACCACACCTAAACAATAGACACAACTAGTGTGCCCATCAGTTGAGGACATTTTCTGAGAACAGGAGTCACACTTTTTGAAGCCTGACTGGTTCACTTCTTTTCCTTCCTTAGATATAGTGGAAAAAAACAACAACAACAAACACTGTCCAGGAAACTAGGTTGATGGTAGTGGTAACAAGACTTGCAAAAATACTATCAATCTGTTAAACACACCAAACTAAGAACAAGGAAATTAAATAACTACTCTACATTTTTTTTTTATAGATTCACACAGTGGAAAGAAAGGGGCTAGAGGAGAGATCTCTAACTAAAATGACAATGTCCTCTAGCCAGAGGAGATGCGTCTAACTTAAACGACGAAACCTCTTGGAAGGGGAAGTAAGCAGGAGAGCCCTCTAATTTAAATGGGCAAGGAAAGAAAAAGGCAAACACTCTAACTTAAATGGGTTCATCAAGATAACAGAAGCTTTTAGTGAAAATGGGATGGGGAGAGCTGTAGGCCTATTGAAAACAACCTCAACAGTGAAAAAAACTAGCAATTCACCACAAGGTGATACCTAAAAACACTATAACTAACTACAAGAACAATATTTATTCAAAAACTATTGTTGAAAACAGAGTACTAATGAAAAAATATTTTCACTTAGCCTGAGCCTAGTGAGAAGCACCGAATCTAGTTTAGCGGCAAACGAGATCTGGGTTATCTTCCCTAAGCATGATGGGATAGAGTATAGCCTCATGCCAGTGGAAGTTCTCGAGCTTTAGTATTCGGCCGAGTTGGAACTGATGCTCAGTTCCGAACCCAACCAGCAAGAATGAAGGTGAGATAGGACGACATAACATCAATATTTTCTACTTGTTTATTGTGACATCATCTATATACTAAAACAGTTTATAGATACAGGAAGAAACTAAACATAACTAAAATATCTGAAATAAAAGACTTGTATAATTTTGTGTGGCTTTGAACTTTGATGATGTTTACTTGTATCATTATTTAAACTGTTGTTTTGTATTTAAAATATGGGGTTACATCCATTTGTAGGATAAGAAAACTACAACACAAAGGTGAATGATCTTTCAGCTTTATAAAGATGCAAAACCATGCTTGGATCAAAAAGGTGGTTGCAGCAGTAATTAAAAAAAATATTTGTGATTTAGCCAAATCTGTTTTTAGTATTTTAAGTCCATGCATTTCATGATTATTCACATTTAAAATTAATTTAACAAGCTTTGTGTATTATGTATATAAGAAAAGGAGCTAGATTTTAACTGAAGTATTTTCTGAATGTAAAAATGCTAATTTGATGAATACTTTAATTTTAACTGTTTTGTACATTTTTCGCATTGTTGTGAGTATATTTTAATGTATTTGTACAGATGTGTTTTTTTCTTTCTTTTCCTTATTTTGCCATATGAAGAATTGTCTCTACCTCATTTTGTGGGAGTGAACATTGATAGTGAGATGAAACATAGAAATACATTCCAAAGTTCAGAAGGTCACAGACATCAGTTTCATATACCTCGGACAGTTCTGGAAAAAAGCACTTTAAAGCATTCAGCAGACAGTTCTGAAAAATGGGTAAATTTTGTTTCTTGTATTTGTTTGTCATGTATGCAGACTGTTGTGAACTCATTCACTGTCATTTAAATGCATTTATTGCAGACATTTTCAAAATGCTAAGCAAGTCCTAGGCTATTGCATTTTCTAGATATGTATAGTACTTCTGTGTATTTTTCTTTACCTAGTTGTTTTATGATTTAAATGCAGTGGATTCATTCTGTGATTTTTTTTTTAGTCCTTTTCCATGTCTTAATCTGTGACTTTGTTTTTTTTGTTTTTTTTTTTCTGGAGTATTCTTTGTGTTACTTGTATTGAGATTGTGTCACAGAAACCTAGATAAATGATTCTGTATGACTTGCTCTACTTTTGATGATCTTACTGCTTTATTGATGATACCCATTGCCAATTGACAGAGTGCAGCATATATCACATTTCTAAATTATGCAGGGCTTAAATTAGCTATGTGCCTTGACCATATGGTCCTAAAATGATTGGTTAGTCTGTGGTGCAGAACTGCTGTTATTTGTATACCACAATGGCAGTACATATGTTTTCTTTACTTTTCTGTGCATGTAAAGTACAGTTGTACAAGTAAACTTACCATAACAGTAGATGTTCAGATAATTACTGCTGCAGTAGCCTAAGCTGTTTGAGTTTATATCTCACATACGATACAACAGCTGTCCCAGATGTTATCTCATATAAACCAATAAAACTGTTTTCCATGTTAAGAACCTAAAGTTAGTCAGATGAACTGGTTCAAATAAAGCAAGTGTTAGTTTCACTAACATAAAATTAAGATCCCAAGGAGGAGCCAACCAGGGGTGGTTCGTGCTATAGGACTGCAGGACTTCAGCCCCCCACCTGTCAAAATAAATTGTACCACTGTAGAAAATAAAAAATAAAAAAAATTCACGAGTTCCGGACTGGGACTCCATGCATGCGTGCTTAGTTCCTGACTGCTGTTGGCAGTGGTGCAGCGGTAGCATTGTCGCCTCACAGCAAGAGGTTCTCCGGTTCGATTCTCGGCTGGGGTGCCTTCTGTGTGGAGTCTGCATGTCCTCCCTGCGTTCGTGTGGGTTTCCTCTGGGTGCTCCGGTTTCCTCCCACATTACAAAGACATGCATCTGGAGCCTTTCTCCCCGGGCCTCCGCTGAAAATTGGCTTCGTTCCAAGTCGGACTTTCCCGGTTAACAAATGATAAAAAAAAAAATAAAAAAAAAAGTATTAGACAGTCCAGAACTCCACAAACACATGCGTGCTTAGTTCCTAGTTTAGTTAGCTCTGTTAGGTGGTCCGGATAGAGAAAGAAGAGCACTCCGCCCTGCCAGCCCAGAAGTCTGTGGGGTGATGACCACATAGACTGGAAGACAACCGGATTGCATCGTTTGCAGGCTGGAGTCTTCAGCCTACTCATGTCTCATGGGGAAACCCAGAACAGCCTGCGTGGGCTGCTACGGAGGGCATAGCTGCCATGGAGGATCGGATCTGCTGGAGGGAGGTTTTATTTGTGTGTGTGTGTGTGTGTGTGTGTGTGTGTGTGTGTGTGTGTGTGTGTGTGTGTGTGTGTGTGTGTGTGTGTGTGTATAAAATGCCCCAGTACATGGTGGTGGGGAGAGAATAAGGCTTGAACCCTGTACCTTGGGTACCAAGTGGCAAGAGCCTGAATTCCCTTCCCACCACCATTTGTAAAACATTTGCAGATTTTTGCCTCATATTTGTTCTGTTCTGTTCCTCATAAAATCTGTGGTTTCTGTATTTTTGTTACTTAACACAGCCAGTAGTGCAGTGGTAGCATTGTTGCCTGACAGCTACAGGTTGCTTGGTTTGATTCTTGGCTGGGGTGCCTTCTGTGTGGAGTCTGCATGTCCTCCCTGTGTTTGTGTGGGTTTGCTCTGGTGTCCTCAGTGGATATTTGTCCCTATTTTTTGGACTGTATTCCCCTATTATTGGCTTCGTCCAGGTTTTTTGTGCCAAGGTTGAGCGCTATGGTGGTAACTGAACTAATTGAATATGTTTGGGGGCTGTATTCCCCCATTATTGGCTTTGTTCAGGTGTTTTGTGCTAAGATGTTGACAGCTATGGTGAGAACTGAATTCACTAAATGGTAGCCATTTAAGTTTCAGTCTTCCTTTCTTTCATAAAATAGATGATTTGGCATAGTGGTATGTTGCTCTGACTGTTTTGCACAGGGTCATGGGTTCAATACTTGGCAGTGAAATGTATGGTGGTAACACAGCATTTTATTCCAACAACTTTCCAACCTTATACAAGCAGTGTTTAAAATGTGTCCCTGTTTTTTGGTCTTTTGCCCCCCCCCCTCCTAAATTTTGGATTTTTCCAGATTTCTTGTGCTGCAAAGTTCAGAGATGCAGCTGAGTGTCAAGTAGATTTTACAAGAAGCTGAGTGCTGCAGGGGAACAAAAGTTTAGTGCTGCTTATGCCAAGTCTGCTTCCATTGTTAATAGTACAATAGGTAGTGTACTTGCTTTTGATGCAGAAGGCTGTGGGTTGTACTCCCACAGTAGGTAGATTTATTGCTGATACTGTACTGTATTTTAAAGGGGGTGGATGCTGCAGTCCTTTTTGGTGAAGATACATAGTAACTGTGAACCTGTTATCAGTTTGCCATCCATTCCCTATTGCAATATTACTAGCTTATCGTTTTTTTAATGCACCTTAGGCAATTTATTCCTCAAGGGCAACAGGCACTTTATTTGTAGATGAAACAATGAAATATAAAGTTGGTTGCCAGCAGCAACCTCTTCATTAGTTACATATTTCTTTAATGTGGAATTATTTAGATGACTTTTACTTCTTCAGAGATTGTGCATATTTACTGATACTGGTGGACTGTAGAAGTTTGAGTAGACTTTTATGATAGAAATGTTCTGAATTGGGCAGTTTTGTCATTATTGGTGCATGCATTTTGTTTTATTGTTTACTGGAAAAATGTTCTGAATTGGCAATTTTGTCATTATTGGTGCATGCATTTTGTTTCATTGTTTACTGGCAAAATGTTCAAAACAAATTTAAAACGCCCGCTAACAACTGTACTATATTGTGCAAGGAATATAATTTAATACAATCAGGAAGGTGTATCTAAGACCACGTGTATGTTTCGTGTACAAGGGGCCTATGATTTGATAACAGCCCAAAGTTAATCTTTATCTGCCACTGGCAAAATGTATTTTCTTTGAATGTGGGTTTCAATGCTGTTTCAATGAATGTGAGTTTAAAGGGCAGAGAAGTTTTAATGCTAAGTCTGTTTTCATTGTGAGATTGCATTGCTTTATTTAGCAGATGTCTTAGTGTTTGTGCTGTAAAATGCAAAATAAAACTTTAAAAAGAAGTCCAAATCATCATAGAAGTAGAAGCAGTATGCACATTAGCGTTTATGGTAAATGGAGTGAAATAGCCAAGTAATGGTTCATTGGAATGGCTGCAGGGGGGAGGCTCCATTTGATCATGATTTTGTGAGGGGGAAGGTCAGCAAACTCAAAGACAGCCCCTGCTGAACTATACCTCTTAACTGTCCAGATTTTCACAGAATGAATAGATTTTTGATTCTTATTTTTGGTTTGTTCCTTATAAAATGTGTGGTTTTCTGGCAAACAATTTAGGAATTAAGTCACTAAATAATGACAGACACTGAGTTTCAGACTTCATAGCCTTCAGAAAAATGCATGCTAAAGCAAGACCTGTTATTCTATCAATTGTTTCAGTTTATACAACAATTTATAGTACTGTTTATATGTTCCCCCAGTATATTTGGTCTTGTCCAGATTTCCTGCATTAACGGGTTGAGAGGTACGTGCAAATAAATTGCTTTATAGAATTAGGCATATCCAACCTCTCAACTGTCCCCGATTTTGGCTCAAAATGTTGCTCTTTCCCTAGTGATCCCGCCGCAAAATGGCAATTTTGGAAGAAAACGTGGAGGGCTTACAATTAAGAAATAACTGTAATAATCAGTTATAGATTACTTTTATTTCAGAAATGCATGTAGATTCTTTTATTTTGTCAGCTGCTCAAGTTAGCAGTACTAATATTAAAAAAGTGTCCCTTCTTTGACAGGTTCCCAGCTATATTGTGTGGCTATGTTATATTTTTGCATCACATTTTTGGTCCATTTTTCATAAAATTGTGTTTTTTGGCAAATTAGTCGCAAATCATTAAAGACTGAAGTTAGAAAATAATGACAGACATTTGAGTTTCCGATTACGTACCTTTCAGAAAATTCATACTAATGCATGACCTACTATTCTGTTATCTTTCTAAGTTTATAAGAGCAATATTTAAAAATTGTCCTTATTTTGGGCCTTTTATCCACTTCTATGTATGGCTCTATCCATATTTCTTGTTCTGTGGTTGATAAGTATGACAAATATGTCAGGGCCATCACAGTCAGCCAGAGACATTTCAAATTGTGACATACTTGTTGCACCCCACTCCCCCATGTAGTGACTCTGGATGTGTCCAAGCAAGGCAAGGAGCAGTTATGCAGTGTAAATGTGCAGAGTATCCCCCCATCCAAGGTAGACACAAGTGCTACTTTTATTCTATCCTTGATTTTGCAGAATGTTCTGGTTTCTCTCATATTTTTATACTGTTGATTTATGATTATTATTACTCAGAAAAGTGCCTGTTGCTCTGTGTTTAAGTAGCAGTGCTTTAATGACCATCAGGTAAGCTTGTCTGAGATTGTAAGATGCAAGTAAGCTTTAATAAGCATACTGTTAAAGAACTGCCAACATTGAAAGCCTTTCTGTTGTTGCCATGCAGAGAATACTTACATAACTAGATAATGTATAAGCCTTGGGTATTGAAATGCATATGACAATATTTGTAATGAAGGACAGGATTACATTATTTTAAGAAGCTCATTATATTTGTTGGAGACTTGCAGTCATCTTTGCAGGCTTTACCTGCAAAACAAACAGAATGCCAATCTATCATGTGGTTCATTAACTGTACAGTAATCCTTTAAGCAATGTATCTTGAGCTTGTTTCTTGTTTGCTTTTCATTTTTTACTTTGATCATGTTTTCCACATGAAACAAGTAGATAGTCCTCAGGCAGCAGGTCTTTTTTTGGATAAGAAACATTTTTACAAGTGGGGGTATCACAGAGATTGCTACTTTCAGCATGTTACTTAGTACTTTAATAATGCTAAATATAAATTATAATTAGGACTGCAGTGCAAGGAGAAGTGGTTTGAGTTGAGTGCTGCTTGTTTTTCTTATACTTGATTTTAACTGGCATTCCAGTAATGTATTTAAAAAGTAATTTATTTTTTCATGCCTCACAACCTTTTTGTTTCCATCTAGATATTAAGTAAGCTGTCATGCAACCAATGCATTGAATTTTTTTTTTCTTCTACACTTCATTTTGTCTTGATTGGGCTCTCATAATGACTGTTTGGTGCCCAGGGCAGCGTATTTAATTAAAGTTACAGTTTTGTGGTTTTGGACATAGCTCCTCCCCTTTCTAGTTGGGTGTACCCCTTCCCATTGACCCCACCCATTCACCTTTCTCCTGCAGCCCCCCTCCCTTTGATTTGAAGTCACCAGCTGCCACTGGAGCCAACAGTTTTCTTGGAGGCGTCTTATGCAAAACCTCTTTCAAAAACATCTTAACATGAGAATGCTGTGTAAGATGAGGCTCCATGGGCAGACATGCTGAAATGCCTGACAAATAAATCTTGATAGAGAAGTGAGGAAAGCCACAGGAAGGTAAAAAAAACACAAATATTGCAGCACCAGAGAAGCACTGGACCCAAATATCTGCTGGTTATGTTGTTGGCACCAAACTAGAAAACCTTTAATATTTGCTATTATATGATTTTCCAGTAGAAGGCTTTCTTGCCTCCATTAGCATCTGCTGCACGCCCTCAGTAAGTAGGTGCCTAAAAGCTATTAAGAACCTATCATGCAGGAATTAAGTTGAAGTTGTTTGGGGCTGGGGTGTATCAAATGGTCTACATTATAAAGACGAACGTTCAGGTTGCCGAACACCTGAACGTCGACAACTAAACAGCAAAAGCTGAAAACCACAAACAGCCACTTCTGTGAATTTGTTCACAGGGAAAAAATTTGCTTGGCTGTTAAAGGGAATTTGCCCTTTTCCCCACGGTAGATAGATCTTGAAGTTGGAATATTTAGTTGGGGTGTGTGTGTGTGTGTGTGTGTGTGTGTGTGTGTGTGTGTGTGTGTGTGTGTGTGTGTGATTAGGGTTGAAAGTTTGTTTTACAGTTCGCTGGCCTAGCTAATTTTTTCCCTGTGAAAAAATTTGCTGAAGTGGTCGTTCGCAGTTTTCAGCTTTCATTGTTTAGGTGTCGACAGCCTGAATGTTTGTCTTTATAATATAGACCCTCTGTCAAACACCTGAGTGTTCTTGTGCAAATAGATCCTATTTGTGAGGAATCCTGGCCAGTTCCAAAAGAAGGGAGAAGCACTGTTGCTTGGGCCAGAAGGGAATTACTCCAGTGATCTTGGGGGATTTTTTTCTGAATCCTCAGAAGCACCTTGCATATCTGTAGAAATGGTGGAAAAGCATACATGAACATGCCTGTCCAAGAAAAAGAAAGGAAAAGGTATCTTTTTCCAGGCCTTCTTGCATGGCTCATAGGTTCATCAGCAGGTACTAGGCTATCGGGCCTGGGTCCTATAGAAGCCCAGTCAAAAAGGTACACTGGCTTTTGCCACCCAAGAAAATAATTTTCCTGTGCAACTGTCGAGCAGAGCCACAGAAGTGATCCCGGGGTGAATTTCCAATTTCCCATCCAATCATCAAGATTTTTCTTGAAGAGTGCTAATGAGGAGCTTTGTTTGATATAGATAGGTAGTTTATTCCAGAGTATGGGAAGTCTCTGGGACAGGAATCTATCCCTCCGGCATGTTCTGTTTATTGTGGTGACAAGGTTTAGGTCCCTAGAGCATGTAGCTCGGAGGGATTGGGATTTCTTTAAGTGGAGCATGTCCAATAGCTCAGGGTTTGACATAGCTTTGTATGTTAGACAGAGATCACCTTTGAGTAGGCGATATGCGATGGAGTAAAGCTGGAGTATTTTGAGATGGTCTGCATAGGGTATCTGTTTGAGGCCTGTAATCCTCTTTGTGAGGTATTTCTGCGGCCTTTCCAGTTGTTGTAGATGTCTTGTGAGGTACATACCAAAAGGGGAGTTGTATTCTATAATGGGTCTAGTGAGTGATGAGTAGAGGGGAACAATGACCTCTTTTTTTCTGGATGAGAAACCTTTTGTGATGAGGTGTGCCACGTAGAAGGATTTCCTGACTACTGTGGTGATGTGATTATCAAAGGAGAGACTGCTGTCCACCTGTGTCCCAAGGTCTCTTATCACACTTTCGGTGTTAAGTATACTACTGCCTATATTGTAGTTCATGGGTACAGAGTTTTTACCAAAGGGGATGACAATGCACTTTTTGGCATTGAGCTTGAGGCCATGGCTTTGACACCAGGCATTTGTCTCAGTGAGGTCCTTTTGTAGGATGTCCACATTGTTAGGAGTTTCGATTATGGCTCCTAGTTTGCAGTCATCTGCGAACATCGTTAGCCAAAGACCTTCTGTGTTAGCTTGTACTTCAGAGAAGTAGATATCAAGCAGGAGAGGACCCAGGACTGAACCCTGTGGTACTCCACTTGTCACTGGTCTGAAGTCGCATTTGGAGTCTGCTACTTTCACAGTGTGGGTTCTGTCAGTGAGCCAGTTGGCAACCCATCTTGTGACATAGGGATTTATACCTAGTTTAGTGAGTTTATCTATAATTCCAGAGTGGGAGATGGTGTCGAAAGCCTTGGCGAGATCTAGATAGGCTGTGTGAACCACCTTACCCTCGTCTATGGCTTTGGTGACTGCTTCAAAGAAGTCTATCAGGTTTAGGAGACATGATCTGCCTTTTACAAACCTGAACTGGGTGGGGTCCAGAGTTTGGAGATTACCAGTGTCTTTGTTTATAAATTCCATGATGATACGTTCCATGGCCTTGCAGAGCAGGCTCGTCAGGCTAATGGGGCGGTAGTTTGCGGGGTCCGTGGTGGCTCCCCCCTTGTGGAGTGGGATAACCGTCGCTGTGCGCCATTCAGCAGGCACAATGCCTGAGGTGAGGCTATGATTGAACATGGTACTTAGGTGGGGTGCCAGTTCATTCTGCAGTTCGTGTAGAACGCAGCCTGGGATGTTGTCTGGTCCCATGGATGCTGTGTTCTTGGCTTTGGAGAGTGTTTTTTTACCTGTGCAGCCATGATTACAGGAACTTTGCATTCTTCTGGTATAGAGATGGGCTCTTTAGGGGGTGAGAGGGGGTAAAGGTAGCAATGAAACTATCTGCCAGTATGTTGGCAATATCAGTTGGGTCTGTATATTTAGTGCCATTGTGCTGTAACTCAGAGCAGATCTGAGTGTTGCCATTCAGATTCTTGATATAGCTATAGAATGCTTAGTGGTTGTCTTTAGAATCAGTGGCGATTTTGTTTTCGTAACTAGCTTTGGAGGATTTTATCAGGGATAGCAGCTTCTTACTGAGGCTGACCAGGGAGCTCCTCCACTCATGGGATTTTACTCTCTTTTGCAACAGTTTCTTCCTTATGTTGTACAGTTTGTTTATGGCAGGGGACCACCAGATTGGCTTCCTTTTTTTTGTAGGATAGCATCTTGGTTCTTTTTGGGATCGCACGATCCATGCAGTCGTGTAAGTGCTTATAAAGTGCAATTGTGTGGGATTCAGTAGTCATAACTGTATTGTCCATCTGCATGGGTATCATGACGTTCACCATTTCTGTCTTAAGAAGCATGAAGTTGGCTTTGGAGAAATTTTTTTACCATGGTTCCTTAATAGGGGGTGGGGGCAGGATGTGGATATCTAGGGTAATTAGCTTATGGTTGGATCGGACCAATGAGGCATTGACTTCAGGTGTGGAACACCGGTCACTCATGTTGGTAATGACTAGATATAGGATATTGTTGCCCTTGGTGGAGGTGTGGATAAGTTGATCCAGGGCATTGGAGTTTATGAATTCCAGAAAGCGTTGAGCGAAGGAGTTGGTACATGAGTAGTTTTTCCAGTTAATGGTGGGGTAGTTGAAATCACCCATTATTAGAGTGTTTGGTTGAACCCTAATATTTTCCAGTACATCAAGAAAAGAGGCGTGGGAATCCTTGGGCATGGTGGGGGATCTGTAGCAAGCTACAATTTGGATTGCAGTTTTGCCCAGAGTTAGTTGCACTTAGATAACCTCGGCTGCATTATGCTGAGCAACTAGCCTGGAGGTGTGGATATCCTTAATGAATATGGACACACCTCCACCTTAAGTGTTCCGGTCCAGGTGACATGGCCGAAAAGTGTGGTATGAGTTATAGCCTGGTAGTGCAGGGGTGTTTTCTGGCGCCTTGAACCAGGTCTCAGTCACTGCACAGATATCGATGTTCTCCATTTTAAGGCGTGCTTCGAGTGAGTGCATTTTGAGATTTAGACTTCTTGCATTGAGTAGCATCACCCTCAGTTTTTGCTTGCCTGTTCCTGTTACAGTGGTGAAAATAAGGCACTATAGGGGTGGCAAAAACCTTAGCCAGTATCCGGAATCCCAGGGATGACAGGTGCAGGCCATCTCTGGCAAAGCATCATGGTCTGTCGACCATGTCATCCCAGGTAGACCGATACTGGATCCCTTTAGAGTGACTCCTGGGACAGACTTTTGATGGTTGATTGTTCAGCAAGGAGGCAAATAGGTCTACTTGAGGAACTCGCCACAGATGGATCAAATTATGGAAGATTCCTGATCAAGTTTCCATTCATAAGATTTTGCATTTGTCTGGCTCAGACTGTACAAAGCTTGTAGAGTGAGGTTGTGCTGTAAAGCTATATTCCATGCTAACATGGCTAGTATGCATTGTAGGTATGACCTGGTTCTCCTTTGCTTGTTTATGTACCCCATCACTGTGGTGCTGTCTGTGACAACTTGGAGAGGTCCTGCGGACCAAAGGTGAGCCAGAGAATTGAATATCTTGATAAGGGAAAGCATCTCTTTTATGTCTGTGTGTTTGTGTCTATGTTTGTTGTCCCAGATACCTTCCATATTTCTCCTACTTGACACTGCTCCCTAAGCAAAATCCAAGGTGTCTTTGGTAACTGACTATGTTAGCGGAGGAGGTGAGAAGGGGAGACCTGGAATAAGGGAAATTTGATGTCTCCACCACGTGATTTCTGAAAGGATAATGGGTGTTGGTGCTGGGACTAGAGAAACTTCAGATATCATTGTATCTTTCTCATGTGGAGCCTTGCTAGAACTTTCATGAGAATCGTAGATGTCATGAGACCGAGGGTCCTTAAGTATTTCCTCCCTAGTCACTAAAGTGTGAGTGGAAAAAAACTCTGGAATAGATCCAAATATAGATCTTTTTAGTTTAGAAAAAAAAAAAAGCTCTCTGTACTGAGGTGTCTAGCAGACACCTCAGGAATACAATCCTGTATGATGGAGTCAAAAAAGACTTTTAAATGTTCTCTTGTAATCCCAGCCTGCGTAGATCTCCCACCCAAGTGAGAGATTGCTGACACTTTGAAAAAGATTCTGCAAAAATAAACAAGCCATCTAATTATGGAGAAATGTGGATACCTTGCAGCTTGCAATGTGCTATAACTGGAGCTAGACACTTTGTGACCACTCTTGGAACAGTGCATAGCCCAAAAGGTAAAGCTGAGAAATGATATGTGCCAAGCACATAAAACCTTAAGAAACATCTGAATTCTGAGTGGATGTGAATTAGATAAGCTCTTTTAAATCCAGGTTACTAAATTCAAATGAGGAAGGAAGGGGTAATAGATTGTATAATGACACGCTTTTGAACTTGAGCATTATCACAAACTGGTTTAGGAAAGAAATGTCCAGAACTGGTCTCCAGGCATTTTACCAGAACAATTCTTGCATAAAAAACTCTTCCACAATGAGAAGGAGGAACTGTTTTTAGTTAACACCTCTGAAAGCATGCATTGTAGGACAGGAAGGAACAGAGTTTGGTCTGTTGGATTGGAATAGATATTCTTCCATATCACTGTTGCAGTATTCATCACCTGTGAGATCTCATGCCAAGAATAACCCAATGTCCAGCCAATATACCAAAGCCTTTATTACCTAGGAACATTGTATATCAGATGTATGCTCCATGCACAAGCGTAGGGCATAAAGGTGATGTGCATATGCTCCCAACCCGGAACTTCATTGCTACTAATCCAAATGCCATCATCCAACATTGGTCTGAATGCTTTTCGCTGTGCTGGTTGTACTGAGCCTGCTCTTTCAGATAAGTACCCCACTGTGGTTACTTTTTCTTTTCTTTAATGAACAAGTAACCTAAGAAACAGAAGAAACCACACCACACAAAGCAAATTTTTCTTCACAGGAAGGAACTACAGATAAAACATCCCCCATATTTTTTTCAATTAGCCAGAATAAACTTTAGCATATGAGCCTGATAATTCAAAGTTGTAATAATTAAAGTTGTGTAAGCATAACCTTTATTTCTAAAACTTAATTGTTTTACCATCCTTGTCAGAAGGGGGAAGATTAGAGTTGAGATGCTTGGCAGCAGTTGGATTAAGTAATGCTGATTCAGGTGTGGGATGAGTGTATAGAAATTTGAAAGACTGACTAACTTTGTACATTCTGTCTGCTTTCTTAGGTGCATCAGACTCGTACCTCTCAACCTGGAAATATCAAAGATTTGGACAAAGGCCCATGAAAGATAGGAACAAATCTGTACTCTGATTAACATAACCTTTGCATACATGATTATGTAACCCCATCCACTCCAGTGGAATTGTGGGATGCCAGCTTTTAAACGCAAACTGAAGAACACACAGCAAGATATGATCATGAAACACAAAATAAGCAGAACAGTAGTGTTTTATTTATATTAATATTTGAACTCGTGCAAAACTAAAATACAAATTTCTTTTATAAAAATAAGATTAACTGCGCCTCCTCTTCAGCCTTCTTCATTAACTAACACAAAATATACCAGAACAAAACTGCTTTATTTATATTAACATCTGAACTTGAATAAAACTAAAATACAATTCTCTTATATAAAAATAAAATTAACTTAGCAGTGCACAGCACACAGGTCTTTTTACAGCCCATCACCCCCCTCCTCTAGCTAGCCTGCAGTTAGTCACTAGAACTGCTTACAGGAATGTCATTAATTATAAACAAGAGAAACACATCTTCCCAAACCACCTGATATAATGTAACTAGTCGTGCTTCTTCCAGGGGACAGCCTGCATGTCCATTATGTGGGGGACTTCACAACCCCTTTCATTTAAATATACTAATACCAACCCTTCAGTTAAATATACTAATTCCATGATGACTACATAACCAGGAGGAAAGGAAAAAACACCTGCAAGCATGTAATCAACAGATATGAAAGCAGCTAACTTGCAGTTCATCTGTTATAATAGCAGACTGTCAGTGAAAACAAGCACCTGGAAAATGAGATCCACATGTCAGCGAGTGATAAACTATACATTAACCCACTGCAGGGAAACCATAATTAAAGATGGCTAAATTATCATATGGTTATTCCAGTGGTGGCAGGGTTGAGAACTGAACTTGATAAAGAGGCAGCACTGGCTTTAATTGCTGCTACAGATTGTAAGAAAATGCTCCCAAATATACTACATAAAACTGAGGCAGTGGTGTTTAGACTATACAAAGGTGCTAAAACATTAAGAATAAAACTGATAGGTTCATAGGTTTATACTAGGCTATCTGCCCTAGGGCATTTATAAGCCTAGCCAGAATGTGTTTGGCTTTCGCCACCCATTTTAAATTTATTTTGCTATGCCCTTTTTCGAGGTTAGTATGCTGTGCCTCTGTCTAACAGTGTCACAGAAGTGATACCCGGGGTAAACCTATGATGTCCCATCCACTCATCAAGATTCCTCTTGAAGAGAGTCAATGAGGGACTCTGCCTAACCTGGACTGGGATTTTATTCCAGAGTGAAGGAAGCCTCTGGGTTATGAATCTGTCCCTCCAGCATGTCCTATTTATTTCAGTGCTGAGGTTCAAGTCTCGAGCGCGTAGCTCGATGGGATTTGGATTTTCTGAGGTGCAGAATGTCCATTAATTCCGGGTTGGACATGGCTTTATACGTCAGGCACAGATCACCTCTGAACAGGCGGTATGCCACTGAGTAGAGCTGGAGTTTCTTTAACCAGGCAGCATATGGCACCTGTTTGAGCCCTTTGATCCTCTTGGTGAGGTACTTTTGGGGTCTTTCCAGTTGCTGCAGGTGTCTGGTAAGGTACATCCCAAAAGGGGCATTGTACTCAATTATGGGCCTGATGAGGGATGAGTAAAGAGGCACGATGACCTCCCCTGATCTAGATGTAAATCCCTTCATGATTAGGTGGGCTATATAAAATGTTTTCCTAACCACTTTGGCCACGTGGTTGTCAAATGAGAGATTGCTATCAACTTGGGTCCCCAGGTCCCTAATTACTTCTTCTGTACTTAATGGATTACCACCTATGTGGTAATTTGTGGGCACTTTGTTTTTGCCAAAGGGGATGACCATACACTTTTTGGCATTTAGCCTGAGGCCATGGCTCTGGCACCAGTTGTCTGTTTCTGTGTGGCCCTTTTGGAGGATGCTTGTCTCGGCTGGAGAGTCGATTATGGCACCCAGTTTGCAGTCATCTGCGAACTTGGTCAGCCACAGTCTTTCCGTGTTGGCCTGTACCTCCGTGAAATATATACCGAACAAGAGAGGTCCCAGGACTGAGCCTTGTGGGACACCACTTGTAACTGGTTTGGAGTCTGACATGGCTCCAGCAATTCTAACCATGTGTGTGTCCCTAACTTATAATGGTAGTATTTTGGACAATAAAACTCGATGTGCCAAACGGGAAGGACCTGCACTATGAATTTCTCTTGCATCTCATCAAGATATTACATATCATTATGAAATAGATATAACTAGACTACTGCCAAAAAATCTGTCATAGCTATTGGCAACATTTGCACCAAATGGAGAGTTTAAAGACTGAAAAAAGCGATGTGAACTAGAATAAAATACCAGCAAAAAGATTCATAAAGTTCATTTATTGTCGATATCCATTTAGGTCAAATGTTGATTTAGCAAATCAAAGTCTGGAAAGAACAGACATACTATCTAAAGTAGAATAATTGAGAAGACCTCACCCATAAAGCTTGCAATAAAGAAAGCAGTAACAGGAGAGGTCTTCATTTGTGAAGGTTATGTAAATTCCATAAACCTAATGTTGCATTATTTGTACTATATTTTACCATGAATAGTGGCCAGTTTCTCATCACTAATGGGAAAAGTGTTTCACAAGGAATGACCAAGCACAAGCGTGCCTGCAGACTGAAATTAAATAATCATAAATAAGTTCTTGGTTATTATTTGCACACAGATCATTGAGAGATTTGTGCTCTTTCATTTCTTTGAGTTCGTTCCACAGTGACAGCTTATTGTTTTCACCATCTCCATTTGTTGCTATCTTTGTAAGTAACTCGTTATTCAGCCGATCAAGGAATTAGGTGACAATTTAAACATGATGCTCCTCCTGAGTTAAAACTCCCGCTCCAGAAATGTTAAGACTTATACTATGATTTGTACACCCACCTAATTCAGTGGACATTAACTGGTCTAACCTAGAAGGGCCTTGTCATTCTTAGTACTGCAGAGCCTGAAGGCAAATCAGTTACTCTCTTTCTCCATAATAGAAATATGCTATTTCTGGGAGACAGTCAACACATCTGTCATATGTAAGAAGAAAACGTAATGCACAGTTCTCTGTGATTCTTGGATATATGTAATTAAAGAAAATGATTGTATGCAAATGAAAATAAAAAAAAAACATTATGAACATTTCTCAAATCTTTAAACTGAATCCCTTTCAGAGGGTATACCAATCAGCTTATATTTCTTTTTCAAGTCTGCAGACAAGTTTCCATACACTACCATAGTCTCACTAAAAACCCTGAAAGCCATGAATCTGTCAAGAATGTTGCAGTAAAGGCTATCGCTTTGACCAGATATAGGGACATTTCTGAAGCAAGTAGCATAGACAGGACATTATTGTGGAATATCATGGTAATCTATATTAGACTGAAATTCATGTTTTGAAAGAAACTTGTAATTCATTCACTTGCAGTAGAATGCTAAGAACCCTAGCAAATACAGCAATTGCTTTGCTTGGTTTCAGTCTCTCTTGGCACTCAGCTAAGCAAACTTGCTGCCAGGAAGCAGTATCACTGCTTGTTGTGAGCACAGGCCCTCAGGCAACTGAAGCAAATTAAACACATTTTAGCACACAGCCAAATGCATCTTTCAGACAACAAAGCTATATATACATCGAAGGGCTACTATTAAAGAGGGATAGGGTTAACTATTGAGGGGAATATGGCAGTGTTTTCCAGGAAGTTTGAATGCCAACAAAAGTTCATTATTGTTGGGTAGGAGGAGGAGGAAGAGGAAGAATGGGTGAAGATACTTGCTGACATTAGAGTTAAAATAACTAGTGATTCCACATTTTCCCAACATAAGAGCACTCAAACAATTTTACCTGCCTACCTACGTGATTAAACCTTGGCTCATCTCTAACTCTTACTGACACTAATAAAGTTGGGAGTACAAAATATCTGAGCATAGCGCTATTACAGTTATAATTATCAGGTCTCCCACTCTGATGATGGTTCCATTAGGATCTTATAGCTATGACACAGTTCAGGTTTATGAATTAAAGTGAAAAAAATCCAGTCCTGGGAAATATTAGATAGCACATTAGATACTGTTTCTTCTTGAAGATCTTGATGAATTTATCAGAAAAGATATCCATCACTGATGGTCACAGTATTTTGAAACTTCATCATTTCTTTTTTTAAAACAAGTTTATTATTTTTAACATACAAGTAAATATCATAACAATGTTATACAAGTAATTAAAATAGAAATGGTTATAACATTCAATAAAATAACCAAAGTATTTACAAAGACATCCACTACATTCAAATCAATTAATTAAACTAAAATACAATGCTATTGAAGTTAAGATTTTTTTAACAAATTTTGTAAGGTATCCCATATAACATAATAAGATGTTTTTCTAGTAGTTCTTGATTTTATTGTCATCAATTCCATATGGCACACTACAGTCATAACATTTTTAAATTCATTAAAAGAAGGAGGTGTATCTGAAATCCAATTTCTGGTTATTATTTTTCTAGCCACTGCTAGAATAGACCATAACAAGGGAAGCTTAACTTTTTTAACACTTTGAGGTACAGGAGTGTTGAATAATATAAGAGATTTAGAAATAATAAAATTATCTGTAAAAAGAGCCTGCAAAAAATCATTGATTGACTTCCAATATTCTTTCAATTTTATAGTCATAAAACATATGTGCCCAATCAGCATTAATTTCTACATTACATCTTTTACATAGATTGTCTTTATTATTTATTTTATTCATCATCAAAGGTGTATAAAAGGATCTATGTAAAAATTTCCAAGTAAAAAGTCTCCAGATAATGGAAGAAGTAATTTTATAGGCAGATTCCAATATATATTGTTTATCTTGTTGATTTGGTAATTCACCATTAATGGAAGTGAAATAATTCCAATTGGTATCTACATTGTAATAAGTTTCTTCTCTAATAATTTTATGTATGTATGAAAGTTTACCTTTATCAGAAACTTTATGTTGTAAATTTAATATCAAGTAATCAATCAGTGTTGGAATAGATTCTTTAACTGTTATAGACATTAAATCAATTTTATTAATGAGATGTTGTCTAAAGGTCTGAACCTCTAACCAACAATTTTCTCTCAGATCAAATTCTTGTTTTAAAAGATCTAAATTGTTAACTTTATTATCAGATAGCAACTGATACCAGTACTTTAGATCATTGTCTGTGACTGAATGAGTTCCTTCAGAAGTAGATGACAAAAGCATACCACGTGTATACTTTATAGGGAATATAATAAAATTCCATTCCTTATACTTAGGATGCATGAATATAAAATTACGATAACTAATAATAATGTTTAATGGATAACTAACTATATATTTTGGTGTAATAGGTGAAGTGCAAAATTCTTTCAGTAACCATAGCATGGAGTTATTTACAATCATATTTTTATGTGTTAAAGAGATTTTCATGAAGTGAACACTTATTAGTTCCCAGTAATCTTTCCATTTTGCAACATATGACTGATCTATTAACAAAGTAATAACTTTTATAGTAGAAGAGATAGTATATAAGTTAAAGTCTGGAAAAGAAATGCCCCCTTGAGACCAGCTATTGGTATGTTTCTTTAATGCAATCCTAGGTCTATTAGGTGCCCATAGGAAGTTTAACATTAATGTATTCAATTTCTTGATAATTATTTTTGTAGGTGGGAGTATTATTGATTGTATTAAATATAATATCTTGGGGAATATTATCATTTTAATAATTGTAAGTCTCTCTTCCATAGTAAAAAACATATTATTCCAGGTATTGAAAAGATTTTGTATATTAAGATGACAGGTATTATAATTATTATGTATAATAGATTTGATATCTTTAGTTAATATTATACCTAGATAAGTTATCTGACCTGAATTGGGTATATATTTACTAAAATCACTAATGAGAACATTTTTTCATGTATATATAGGTAGTATTTTAGTTTTTTCTTCATTGAATATTAAACCAGAAATATTTTTAAAACTCATCATTTTATCAAATAGGGACTGCATAGAGGAATTAGATCCTGCTGATGTAATTAGAACATCATCTGCAAAAAGTTGAATTTTAGATGTTGTATTTTCATCTATTTCAAATCCCTCTATCAGTACTGTTTCTGATCAGATTAGCCCAAGGCTCCATTATTAAAGTAAATAATAGTGGAGAAAGTGGACACCCTTGTTTTGTACCTTTTAAGATGGGTATTTTTATGAGACATATGTTCCTATCTTAATATAAGCCAATGCACCTTTATATAGATGTTCAATTAGATTTACAAATGCATCTGAGAAGTTTGTGCACTTCAGTAAGGTAAACAAGTAGTCCCAACTTACTGAATCAAATGCTGAACTTATATCTAGACTAATAAGTGTTAAATCTTTCTTTCTCCTATTTGCAAAATCAATTAATGTTAGAGTCCTCCTTATATTGTCAAAAGTGTTTCTATTTACAATGAAGCCTGTCTGATCTATATCTATAATGCCTGGGATGATTGTCTTCAATCTATCAGCAAAAATACTCATAAACATTTTATAATCAACATTAAGTAATGAAATGGGTCGATATGAAGTGCATCTAGTTGGATCTTTATTGGGTTTTACAAGTGGCGAAATAAATGTGTATTGCCAAGATGGGGGAGTTATTAGCTCATTTTGGGCCAAAATAAAAACCTTATGTATTAATGAGTATGTACTTTTAGAAAGAATTTTATATATCTCTGGTATAATACCGTCATTACCTGGTGCTTTGTTTGATTTAAGCTTGTTTATTTGTGTAACAACCTCTGTATATGAAATACTTTTATCCAATAGTTTAGTTTGTTGTTTAAGTTTTTTATTCATGTTTGTAGTTATAAATTCCTTTATTTTATCTATAGGTTCCATGTTAATGTTATTATGATTAATTTTGTGAAAGTGATTTCTAAATTCATCTAATATTTCTGGTAGACTAGAAACATTCTTCTTTTTCCTTAGAGAGAAAATTTCTTTAATATGATTTTGCTTATTCAACCTTTTTGTTTTATTTTTAAGTCTATGTAAGTATTTGGGGCTTATTGAGTAAGACAAAAACTTGTATTTCTCTAAAGTTATTTTAACTTTATGAGTTAAAATTTCTTTATATTTCTCATTTAGTTTGTTTATTTCTTCAATGACTTTTTTGTCCATAATATTTTCTTTATTATTATGCTTATAAGAGTCTAATTTACTTTGAATATCTAATAATTCCTTATCCCAGGATTTCCTTTTATTATTATACCATCTGATACTTTGTCCATATAGATATGATTTTAAAGCATCCCAAACATAAACAATGGAGACTTCAGGTGTATTGTTTATTTCTAAACATGTTGCACTTCTGAAAGTATATAATCTTTATAGTCTTTTAGTTGAGTTAAATATGCTGGTATCCTTTTGATCTGAACATTGTAAGTACTTTTTATCATGAACTCAAAGACAATTGAATTATGATCTGATATAGGACACGAAATGATTTTAGAATTTATTAATTCTGTTACCATCTGGTTAGAAATAAAGACTCTATCTATTTTTGAATAAGTTTTATATCTGTTAGAAAAAAAGGTGTATGGTAATGATTTTGAGTCTATCTGATTATTAATATCATTTAAATGATAAGAATTAACAAAATCCTTTAAATGTTTTGCATTAGATGTAATTTTCCTTTTTCCTATAGTAGTAGTATATTTTTCATGTAGGATACAATTAAAGTCACCTGCTAAAATAATATCTCCTATAGAGAATGATATGATCTTATTAAGATATTTCACTGTATTAATACCAATTCCTGGTATCCAATATACATTGATTAATGTATATGTCTTTCCATTAATTTGTATTGTAACCATACAGAGCATTCCTTTATCATCTTCATAAGACTTAATAGTTTTAGGTATGGGCATACTTTTATTCCATAAAATAGCCACTCCTCTTTTTTTCTGAGTGTGCTCTGAACTAACTAATACTGTATATTTATTAGTGGCTAATTTATCAATATCCTTTTTCAAGATATGTGTTTCTTGAAGGAATACTAAGTTGGCCTTATGTAAATTAATGTATCTCATTAAGCTTGCCCTTTTACATGGATTATTCAGCCCATTAATGTTTAAAGAAATTCCTTTTAGAGAAGTCATTTGGCATTTTTAAAACATATAAAACTTATAATCAAAATAACAATTAACAAAATAAGTAATGTTATACCTCCTCCTTTAGGTGTACCTTTAAATATAGCTGTATTTATTGAGACTCTTATGGGATTTTGTATAAGCTTCAATTTTGTTTGTAGTGACAATGAGCTTACAAAATGTATTGTGGATGTCAGAACTGTATACAAACAACAGTAAACAAAAAAAAATAATATAAGGATTAAACCTTGCACCCAGCCTGGAGTTAAAAACTCCAACTTTGAGTAGCACATACTACTCAAGTTAACCCCATACCCTAAGCAGCAGTACCTCAGCTGCCACCTTATCAATTTAATACTTGTTATTATTAACTAAAATTAACATTTTTCAATTAGATTATCCAGTAAGACAAAACTAAACATTTGATAAATCAGCATCGTATAAACAAATAGAAACTTTTAAAAACAATTCATACTTCTATGTACATCTATTTAATATAATACATTTGTAATCAAATAGCATTCAAATAAACTTGATATTAGGAACCAAGAAAAGAGAGAGAAATAAAAGAAGTGAGAGAGAGAGAGAGAGAAAAAAAACAAAAAAATAATGTACCTATTTTCTGTCATAGAAATGCAGTTAACAGCTTCTAAAAGACTTTAAACTACTTACATCAAAGCTTTTTTTCTCATACTTATTATTGCCAGTAAAATAAAATATTTATGTTTATAAAATTAGTTACAAATCATACTGCATAACTATATAAATTCCCAAATATACTTGCATTGTTGTGAAGAAAGCCATCTGTATTTTATATATCTGAACTGCTGCTTTAAAATGTCACATGACAACTTCTTCTAAAATAAAATCATAATATTTATGCTTGTCAGTTAGATAAGTCAAATGAATTGTAACATTGTATATGTTTAAATCATAAGTACATACATACAATAATATGTTGCAGTCAAGTAAACTTTCAAAAACATATGTATATATGTTTTACTTTCTGTGCCTTCTAAAATATCACATTTGTTTACTATGGGATACTGAATCATTTAAAATAATTATAACTTTCATATTTTATAAATTATAACATAAATAAGTAAATAGTTATAAAAAAATAACTCACATTTAAATGTAATAGAGTTCATTTTCCATCGCAGAGTCGCATTTGCAGCAGTTCTACTTCCTGGTAGAGTGTTCTCCTTGAATCTGCGATGTGTCAGTGTGAACTCAGAGGTCAAAGTTCAAATTGACTGCATTCAGCTTCTCTGCGTGAATTCTGAGTGTTGAAGCTTTTAAAACAACTCGAGGACACTATTCACGAGGTAAACCACATCCCAAATTGTCTCCCTTAACATTATGGCGGGAATTTTAATAAATACAAGTGATTGACATTCATTTAGCAATATAAATGAAACTAAACAGAGCAAAACCTTCGCGAAGTAATTTATAAGTTATTACAGCCTCTATGACAATGAAACTAAGCCCACAGTTATTAGTATATAATACAACTAATTTTTTAAGTCCCTATTCAATTTTTATACAAATCTTATTATTTACTGTATCAGAATTATCAAAAGCATGTAAATGTACCTATATAAAAGAAAGAGAGAGAGAGAGAAAAGAAAAAAAACAGAGAGTAGAAAATAAAAGAAAGTAAGAGAAGAGATAAAAAAAAATAAAAAAGGAAGCTATAAAAAGTATCTACAGTGGAATATAACTTGCCATATATATTAATAAAGATAGATATGAAACATATTATTTACTACCATTTAGTTCTAATTATTAATAATTAAAGCATGACAGGTTATTTGTAAACAAGTATGAGCAATAGAATCATGGAAAAATAATTAGCAACAGTATTTAAACAGCATATATACTTTTTTTACAAGGAATTAATAAGTTATTATTCCACTTATCATATTTTCATTACACTTCTCTACCTGCCCTCCCCCACCCCTTACTAAATGCATAATCTAAAACGAATGTCATTATTTAAAATAAAAGAAAAGTATCTTAATTACTAACCTTAAGTCTCTTTGTCACAAAGAGAAACAGATTGATTGATAGCTTGTTAATAGTTCCTCAGATATTTTGACTATTTATAAAACAAAAACAATTCTTTGTACACAGAAAGTAACTTTGATTAAATCTTTTTCTGAATATTTGTGGCTTTCTGAAAATGCAGTAACTGTATTTAAAAAGATTAATAGTGAAGAAAAAAGAGAGAGAGAAAAAGAAAAAACATAGAACAAGTCATTTGTTTTTTAGTCTTTTTTTCTTCTCTTAAGTCTTCCATGAAGCTTCTGTTGCCAACCTCTTTAATGAAGGACTAGCTCATTCCATTTCCTCTATTTTATCCCAAATCTTATTTTTTTTGATAAACAGCAATGCAGAGTCTAAGTCTTCAAAGATTCTAGGGCCATCAGGAAGAAAGATTTTTAGTTTGGCAGGAAACAGAAGGTAGGTTTTAAACTGTGCTTTCTTAAGCTCTCTTATTAATGGCAGGAAAACTTTTCTTTTAGTTATTACCAAGGAAGAATAGTCATTGTCAAAACGCACAGTTGTCTCATTAATTTTAACAGGTGCTTTAGCCCAAGCAGTTTTAAGTACCATCTCTTTATCAAAAGATGATAGAAATCGAACTATAACTGACCTAGGATACTTTTTGTTAGAGTTAGAATTAGATATAGATCTATGGGCTCTTTCGATACCAAAAGAAAAAGCTTCTGGCAAGTCTAAAGTTTTAGGGAGCCATATATTTAAAAAAGAAGTAATATTGTTACCTTCAATATTTTCTGGCAGTCCAAAAATCCTAATGTTATTGCGCCTAGATCTATTTTCCAGGTCATCAAGTTTAGTTTGTAGATGTGTATTCTGTTTCAGCAAAAACTCAATGTTGATTTCTTCTTCTTGGATTCTATTCTCCATGTCATTAACAGTCTCTTCTATGCCTGTAATCTGGGTCTTCTGTTGTTGCAAGTCATAACAAGTCTATTTGTTTTGTAGTTTTTTCTATAAAGGTATCAATTTTAGTATCCAGTTTATCCATTTTGGCAGTAAGTTGCTGGATTGTAGATATCAGAGACTGAAGTTCTTTCTTGATGCTGGAATCTTGAGAATTTGTCTTACTGGAACTCATTTCAAACAGAAAAGCTGACAGAAAAAATTTCCAAAGTGTTTTCTGACAGGAATATTATTAAAATTTTAAAACTGAACTGAATACACTCAATGGCTCTTGCTAGGAAAACGAAAACCACAGCAAATTCAAATTTAGCGCTTTCTTTCACTTTAATGATAAAACGTGAACTTCTTCAGAAAAACGGGAGCTCTCCCATGCTCCCGTTTTATATTGACAGGAAATGATGTAAAAAACATGATAAAAAACATGATGTCACAGTGAACCATTCTACTATTTAAAGTGTGAACATGTATTTTCCAAGATGTCGTGACATTAATGTATTTGTTGTGAAAACAACATATTTTACATTTCCTGTCAATATAAAACGGGAGCATGGGAGAGCTCCCGTTTTTCTGAAGAAGTTCACGTTTTATCATTAAAGTGAAAGAAAGCGCTAAATTTGAATTTGCTGTGGTTTTCGTTTTCCTAGCAAGAGCCATTGAGTGTATTCAGTTCAGTTTTGCGTTGTTCGGCTTTGTCCGAGACTGTTTGTCAAGTTATTTCATTATTAAAATTTTCTTTCTTTTTTTGCTATTATTCAAGAAATAGATATTCCAAATGTATTTAGAAAGAAAATTACTTCATAAATTAATTTTAAAAGTAATTATTTCCTGTCAGTGTTGTGAAATTGGTGGAGTTGAAGAAATCTGCTGCTATCCTGTGTTCATCCTTGGCCACGCCCCCGAAACTTCATCATTTCTGAGTTACAGCACATATGCTACCATTACACACACACACACACACACACACACACACACACACACACACACACACACACACACACACACACACACACACACACACACACACGTTTAAGTGTTATAAGAAAACAGCACTGCACCTTCAGAGCATTAACTAATTAACTGATTTATTATTGTTGCTTGGGAGGTCCATTTAGACAGAACCAAATTAAAGTGGAGGATAAGGAGAAACACCCTAGACATGCAAGATATATTGTCAGAAAAGTTGCAGTCTAAACATATTTTCTACAGGCATAGAAATCAAAATGCATCTTTAAGAATATAGGTAAATAAATAAAGGAAAATGCAATGGCTACTACTCCCAAAAGTAGTAAATAAATGAAATCTGAAAAAATGTATAAACTGTACTTTAATATCTGGCACATAATTAGTGATACATGATCAAACCTGAAAAACACTAGCAGTGCAATATTCATAATGCATAGTACACATACTGTCCTACACATCATTCAGGTTATCAGTAAAACAGAGTAGATTCAGCAGAGCACTGCTTAGCACCTTGCACCATCCATCTGCATGAATTAACAGATTTGCGATGAGGTATGCAACTCCCAACTTAAAAAAAAAAAATGCTAATATTGCTAGCGCCTAAAATAAATTACTCCTGTCCAGTGAAACTGTAGCAGGAGAAGTTATATCTTTAGATTTCAGTTTCTTTTTGATAGGAAAATTAGGGCGTATAAGATTTTTAATGGCAGCATCTTCCATAGGGATGGACACATCATTCTGGTTAAGTACCTCCCCTGCCCCTTGTCCCAACACTAATTATAGTAGCTGTCCCTTTCCAACTAATGAGACCCCATCAGCCGCAGAGGTTGTGGCTAATCCTGCTCCATAGTGGCTGCATGGACAACACCAGAGGTATCCAGAGAAAAAGATGAGTGGTCTGAGGAGCCATCATTAGTTACTGCCGAGTCACCCAGCTGTCACTGAGGCACATTGCTAGCCTGCTGTGGTGGCAAAAGCTGTTTAGTTAACGTTGTCTTTTTGTGGCTTGGAGAAGCACCAGTGGTAGGATCTGTAATTTATTCCAAGGTCAGGGTGAAAATGCTGGGTCTTTCCCCAGGAAACTAAGCAGAACAAGCTGGTAAACATTCAGATGTAGTACTGCACTACTTTTTCCAGTAAAAAACATGTAAAAAGCACTCTAATACACTTTACCACTGGAAAAAGACATTTAAACAAAGCTTCTCCACAGGAAAAAAATGGTTTTAGAATATTTAAATCATCCTTTCAACTGCCAAGCAGAAAAGTGCACGTCTTTTTAAAAACGTAGCTAAGTCACAAGATAGTAAAGATCACACACTCTTAGCTTTAAAAGTACTTTCCCACTCAGGAAAGTAAATTTAAAGATTAAAAATAATATGGATAAAGCCAGGAACTGAGCGACAGTCAGGAAATCAAACGATGCAAAAATTAATTAAAATCTCCACTTTTAATACAAAAAATATAACAGGATAAGCGCTTTCGCAAGTAGCTTCATCAGATCCATACAAAACCAAGTGCTAATTACGTACTTATATACAGATAATGACTCATGCTCATAATTAATTAGCATGCAAGGTACAGCCCATCATTTTTAAAGCGATAAGTGATATATAAAACAATAAATAAAAATTTGTGTATAAAAAACTTCATCAAAGGGCATTACTAAGAAATGAATTAAGGCTAGGCATCATGTTACAGAATCTAAGACTCCTAAGAGATAGGATGAGGGAGCATATTTACCATATGAAGAGAGGTACATTGCATAATGCCTTAGCCAAGCATATTACATCATATAATAACGAACACTATTTTTATTTAAGGTGATAGAAGCTATTTCTCCCAATGTAAGGGGAGGTGATATCAGAACCTATACAGAAAGTAAGGAGATGCAATGGATTATTTCCTTAAGGGCTGACAAAGGTTTTGGCCTGAACGAGAGAGCCTCTATAAGGCCAAAACTAAAACAACGCAGAAATGTTAAATGAAATATTACATATTGACGTATTTACATTTTTAATATATATATATATATAGTTTTGTGCATTTCTAATACAACTATTTAGTTATAATATTCAGATCAATATGTCTGTAACTTGATGCCTAGCCATAATTCATTTTTTAGTAATGCCCTTTGATGAAGTTTTTTATACACGCATTTTTATTTATTGTTTTATATATCACTTATCGCTTTAAAAATGATGGGCAGTACCTTGCATGCTAATTAATTATGAGCATGAGTCATTATCTGTAGGTATATAAGTATGTAATTAGCACTTGGTTTTGTATGGATCTGATGAAGCTACTTGCGAAAGCACTTATCCTGTTATATTTTTTGTATTAAAAGGGGAGATTTTAATTAATTTTTGCATCGTTTGATTTCCTCACTGTCGCTCAGTTCCTGGCTTTATCCATTGATTTTAAACTTTTTCACTGTGAACTTGAGCATTTACCTGCCCTATTGGATTTATTTTGTTATTCTATTAAAAATAATATGTGGAAGGTTTTTCCGCTGAAGGAAACTTATCTGCCCAACAAATGAACAGCACAAGCTAAACACTGATTCTTGAAATCCTGTAAAGGAGCGCACTCTTCAGCAGCAGGAAAGATCTGAAGGACTCTGTGCTCAAACCTGTCTATTGAGTCAGTTCAGCTAAAGCTGATAATGGTTTGGGCATGTGGAACGTACCCTGAAGCTTTGGAATGTAGCCAGCTGTTACATCCTATGCAGATTATAACCCATATAGCATAGGCTACTACAATAGGGATCAATATGAAGAACATCATAATTTACTTAGAAACTGTAGTGCTGAATTCTTCATTCATACCGCAGTAGTGCTGAAGTTTTCCTGTATAAATCTTTTTCTGCATTATTTTTTTAAACAAGAAACACTTTATTTAATTATCATGTATGACATAGGCAATCATACATTTATGTAAATGAGAACAAACCATATTGACATGTTTACTTGCAAACATTATACAGCACTTATAATCTATATAGTCACTGTCAGTCAAACATTACATAGCTCATTCAAATCCTGCCTTCTTTTAAAGCTCATTCCTTCTCTGCATGTATTGTTCCTGCAATTCCCTTTTTTTCCTATGTAATTTGCTCCTGCCCATTTTAAAGACCCCAGTTCCAGCTGTTTTATCTCTGTTACTATATTCACTACTTCTAGTAAAGTTGGTTTAGGCTTTGATTTCCATTTTGTAGTAATTGCTTTCTTGGCAGCCACCATAGTTAGACTCGGCAAGGCCTTACTATGTGTCGGCATGTCTGAACTCTGATTCTGGATTATAGCTGAAACAAATCATTTCCTTAGTTACACATCTGCTCACCCAGTATCTCAATCAGAGCAGTCTGCAGGGAATCTTTAAAGTCTATCAACTCATTACACTCCCAGAAAATATGTTCCCAGTTACTTCTTTCTTCCCCATCCCACCTCCAACATTTACTGTCTACCTGAGGAAAATTTCTTGGGAGTCTGCTTGAAGTATAAAAAACTTATGTAAACACTTCCAAGCAAAGATACTAAATCGTCTAGACTTTGTTGCATCTTTGGGAGACATGCATATATACCCCATTGTTTCTTTGTGAATTGCTTATCCAGTTTCTCTTCCCAATCCTTTCTGACTTCTTATTGATTCTTATAGTTATCATGCAGTATTTTGTATGCTGTACTAATTATTCCTTTTTTAACAGCAGCTTCTGTTCTAGATTTTACTAGATACTCTACCAGTACTATTTCTTTCTATTTGCCTATACTCATATCATTTTTCACATTATTCTCCACCTGATCAAGGAGTTGGAACTCATAAGAATTTGTATTAGGTGCACAGCTGACAAGTCAAGGTGACTGGCGCATTACTCTGTGAGATTTATTAATTTTGGTAAAGGGGTCTTTATGGGAGTCAGCTGCAGCTCATTAGCCAGAGATAGAATGATGCGGTATCTAATAAATTAAAATTGTTCAATATGTTCCAAATTCTGTAGCAAACCTTGTTTTTGACTAGTAGGTGAATTGCAACTGTGCCAGGGATGTAATGTGGTTACTTACCTGTATGTATCTAATATGGGACTTTTATGCTTGTTTTCATTGCCTTTGATATGTTTGCACCTTTTTTTCACTGAACTCTGTAGTATGATGTGGGTAGACTTGTATACCAATGTCGAAGTCATGCCTGAAACTTGACAGGTGGTATCATAGATTATGAATCTGACTGGCTTTAAGGAGGCAGTCAGAGTTGCTGCACAGATAGGCTGCTTTTCAGCTGAATTTTCTTTGGCTTGCTCTAAGGCTTAAATTCTTGCAGTGCCTGTTCTGCCCTTTGAAATTCTGTCCATTCCAGCCATTCATTAATAATAGCCAACATTTTCCTGCATGTCCTTGCAAAGCTCCTTATTCTCCATGCTGACCTTGCCTGCATCCTTGCCATTTATTTGGCTGCTGTTTAAGTAGGCCAACGTATCTGTAGAGTTAATCAGCTTTGACTACACAAGAGCACTGTAAAATCATTGTTGGACTCTCATTGTTTTTTCACAAGGTAGCAGGCTTGGGCTTTAAGGTGGAACATCAGCAGAACATTCAAAACATGAATAGAACTACAAAGTGAAACACTTTTCTTGCTCAGGTGATGGATTCTATTTGCTTGCTGTTTGTTGACTCTCTGTACTGGTTAAGCTGTTAATCATTTTTTCTAAGTAACAATATTGCAATCAGCACATACACAAGCTAAGTGTGCTTGCTGACATTTCACATGTTTTTCTGTACAACATTACCTTTCCATCTGAATTATGGATCTGCGCCATTACCTACTCTGACTTTCTTTGGTTCATTGGTGAGTACTAGGCTAGCTGCCTTTGTGGGCCATTTTAAGCATATGCAAAGTTCAGTTAAAGGTAAGAATCAAGCCCTGTACCCTGTGTATGTGAGGTAAACACCTTAATAATTATGCCAACCCCCAGCCCTGCTTTTGGGTATAAGCTCTGCTCAGAAATGAGTTTTGTGCTCCTAAATGTGCCTACTCAGTTGAATTCATTAAGATGTCTTTTACGAATCTATGGTTTTACACAATTTAATTGAATTTTGCATTGCTACAGTGTAATCATATTTCCTTTGCTTTTGAAACACATTTTCAGTCTTTGTTAACGCTGTTGTATTAGTGAACACATTTTTTGCTGTCGCTTTATTGTTAGGGTTTGTATCAGTGCATTTTCTACTTGTTCATACTATGCTGTTGTACCTCACATGAGGATTTTTGTAACTACTGTACTTTGCTGACATAGGTTGTTTCATAGTATTATGTACCACTTTCTTGCCATACGTGTGTTGTGTACTTTAATAAGTATGTGACGTTTGTTTGTGCATTTTCTGTTTATCGCAAGAGCATCAATTAATTTATGGTATACTCAGCCTGCAAGTGAAAAAGGATGCTTTGGATCAGTTCATTTACCTTTTGTATAAAAAAACAAACAAAAAAAAAAACTGATGTATAAAGAATTGCCTAACTATTCCTTAGTGTGTCATACATTTCTGAAGTACCACGATAATTGCAGTACTTTATTTAATGGCAGAAGGCAACAGTAGTTACTTAAGTCTTTCGGCTTTTCCCGGTTAGGGGTCGCCACAGAGGAACTCCCGTCTGCTAATGTTTGGCAATGGATTTTTATGTCCTCCAGAAATGTTACCAGCCTCCCCTATCAGTGTTGTTGAGATGCCAGGCCCATAGGTCTCCAGATTTTTTCTGCTTCCCTTCCTTTTAAGGGTATTACAATTGCTGACTTCCAATCCTCTGCCATTTCTGCAGTAGCTAATAATCAGCTAGTGATCTTTAACCACTAACCAGATTTCTGCATTCCCTGGGAGACAGCCCACCTGGTCCTTGTGCTTTATCATCCCAAAGGGTAACCAGTTCTCCATGGACTCCCCCTCTCTCTGTGTCCTACTTTCTTTTCATTTTGCCCTGTCTCCACCCTACTTGACACCTTCCCCTTGGTTACCCTTGTGAAGACTGAAGTAAAATGTTAATTCAGTATCTTTGTTTTTTCCAGTGTTCTCCTTTCCTTGTTTACTCAGCCTATCGACCCCCCCCCCTTCTTTTGCCTGTGTACCTAAAAAGCCTTTGATTTTCTTTTGCTCCCCTCTGCTGTCCAGCTGTAGCCCGTGCTGCTTCACTGCCTGTGTTGTCATTTTGCCCTTTCTTGCTCAGTGCTCCAATGCCTCTGCTTCCTTCCTTTCCATCACCTGTAGGTACTGCGGCTTTTGATTTAATTGCTAATCTTACATTGCTGTATAGCCAAATTGAATTTCTTTTCTTTTTGCCTTTGTGTCGTTTTCTTACATTCTAATCCATACCTCTCAGTATTAGTTATTCGGCCATAAAAGAAACTTTCTCATGTGTCCTTATATCACTTAATGGAACACACAGAATCACTGGAGCTCCACCCAGAGTACATAATTAATTAGAAACTGTGAGTTATATATCCAGTACCAGGAGTAATACTGACATTTCTGTAGTCTGATAGGTCAAAATACCAAATTGCAACAGTGAAATAATAGTATTGTGATACCTGTGTAGCCAGATATCGGAGTATTTCACTGCTTGGAAGATACCTGAAAAGAATGAAAGGAGAACAGAGTAGGATGAGAGTATGACAAGGTGTGAGAAGGAAGACGGTGCAAGTGCTATCATTAGTAAAGGTGAGGAAGGCAGATCACTGTATTTCCTATGGAGGAGGTTTGATCCTGATTCAGGGGCAGCCTGGGTCTATTTTATTTTATTTATTTTATTTTTATTTTACATTTGTTGACCGGGAGGATCCGACTTACATAGGCCACTAAATATTCAGTATAAAGTTTGTATGAAATTAATTTAAACACAGAATAAGAGTTTATGAATATCTGTAATGCAAATCAGTGCTAAAGAAGAAATAAGCCAAAACTTAACTCTTTCAAGTTCAGGTAAGTCTTTGTGCCTTTTGGGGAAGTTGTCTGCATCTGTACAGTGCAGTATATACAGTATGTATATATATATATATGTGTGTGCATACATATATATATATATATATATATATATATGTGTGTGTGTGTGTGTGCATGTGTGTGTGTGTGTGTGTATGTATATATATATATATATATATATATATATATATATATATATATATATATATATATATATACACACACAACTCACATACACGCACACAGATTAGCGGACCGGAGTTCCGTTGTGGTGATCCCTAACCAGGAAAAGCCAAAAGACTTTAAGGATATATATTTATATATTATTAGTATTAATCTATAGTAAGAGATGAGTGCTTTTCTGATACCTAGTGGAGGCTCAATTCATTTTCTGTGGTTTGGGAGATGCTAACTGTGACAAAGTCTGTGACTGCATGGGGTAGAGAATAGTGTATATTGCAAATAAACTTTGAGGGACAAAGCTCTTAGAAAAGGCATTGGTGGTCTGTGTTAGCAGAAATTTACAATTTGAAGGTTTTGTGTTGTTTCTTTGTGACTTACAAAGGAGTTAGTTGATGGAACATGCTCATTGTTTGAAATTTCAGCTCCTTTGCCTGTTGCCATATGTGCTTCATTGGAAAACAGGTGGTGTATATTGTCTGTTTTATTAGAGCAGCCATCTGGTCTTACATTTATTGCATGCATATTGTTAGGCTTAGGCTGGTTTTTGCAGCCTAAGATATGTCAATTTACATAGCTTAGGGCATTGGTGGTGATTATAGAAAAGTCAGAAAGCATGGCTGTGGTTTATTGCAAATTTGTCAGGTTGCTTCTTTTTAGCTATGAATGGGCACTGATAAGGTCATTGTTCATGACTGAATTAATTGTGTGACAAGAATGTTCACTGTTACATTGTTTAGTTGGGTATGGCTCTTTGTGACCTGAAGGGACATCGTTGCTTTTGTTCATAGGGTTTTCTTGTGGATTGCCACTACTTTCTCCAGTGAACCATATTTAGTTTGAGCTTTCTCTGCTATAATTTGTGTGTTTTGGGTGACCCTACACATGCAGCTCCTAGCTTCACTCAGATACTCAAGCAAGGAAACGTGTCCTTAAAGTGCTTATTGCATAGCATTACATTAGATTGTTAAATTTTCTTGATGACAGACAAACTAGAACAAACAAACCCATATAGTCTGCTCTTTTAATTACATGCAACATTTTACCTCTTCTGTATCACCGTTACCCTTTTTGCCTGTCCCCTGCCCTGTTGAATGCCAGTTCTGCACACCCATTGTAATTTTGCCTACCATGTGTCTACAATCATGTCTGTGAAAAATCATTAGAGATGAAGGGAGTAGTTAGTCCCTACAGTTTCTTGCCTGTATATCCTCTCCTTACCCATCTGCTTGCCTGTTCAAGATGACCCATTTAGATTTCTATGCCTTGATATTGCACAGCAATATTGAATTTTCCTTTTCTCTTCTGGTCATATCCCTTTCTCTCCATCCCGCTGATGTTCCTCGTAACTTTTCTTTGGATTTCTTGTTGCAGTCTCATGCACTTTTCATTACATAGCCTCCCAAGTAGCGTCATGGTTGAAAGCATTTTGGAATCTGTCCTCCAAGGGTACAGCTCAACATTGTTTTTCCTCTGCAGGTACTAAACACCAAGGATGTTGTGACCTAAGTGCAGTACTTTACAACTTCAACACCCTTCTTCCTCAGGCTTTCCAAAGCCTTCAGTAGAGTATTCTACCCATCCACCATTGTTGCACCTGTCTTTTTATCACTACAATAAAGTTAGACTTACAGATTCTGATGATCTATATTCAGAGTACTTATCAAAACTAGAAATTGTGATAGCTGTAGCACAGACCCACGATACTGATTTGGAGAGGCCATTGTTGATTAGATTCTAAATGTAAACTACTTTTGAAGTACAAGGATTCTGATTTATTAACTTAGAAGGAGAGGAGGGGAAAGAAAAAAGAAAAATAGAAAGAAATGAAAATTGTAAGATCGATGAAGAGTTTGCCATTTAGTTTCCCTTTGTCCTTGGTTGTGTAAGGAAAAAAGCACTGTCACTACTACTGCGTTTGATAAAGCTATTAAGGGATGTATAAAACCAAGAAATGGTTTCTTCCTGGAGATGCAGAAGAGGTGTAAAATATAGAAACTGAATTAAAAACCTGCATCTGCTTATTTCAATAGAGATGTAGAATATAAAAAGAAATGGTAAAAGCTACTAATTATGGTTTCCAGAAAGTCACGCAGTAGGTAAACCGTATCAAGATGTTTAAGAATCATGCCTTTTTTGTAAAGATTATATTAGTGCTTTGAAACAGACACATGGCAGAGATAGGAGAGTTTTGTTTTTATATCTAAACCTGCCACTTTCAAAAACTATTACTTTAAGGGAGCTTCCTTCAGAGCTTATTGACTTTGCCAACAAGGATGCCAGTATTTAAAATGTGAATTCTAAAGGAAATAGGAAAATTCAAAATGCTTTGCTGACTGTAGAAGGGAGCTTGGAATATGATGCATTGTTGAATGAATAACTGATGATTTATTTTAGGACATTCTTCGTGAATGACCCTCTTCTTTGAGAGTTCAGCTCAAGAATTCCAGTAGTTGGAGTCTCTGCATTACCTCTGAAGAGTGCACAAGACTCTTTGGATTGAGAACTCATGTCTGGAATTCATTGCCTGTGAGTCTTCTGCAAATGCAAAATGCTTTTAAAAGTCAATGTCAGATAGTTTACAGTAGGTCTTTAGCTAATTATAATATCAGGAACAGACAGATGGTAGCTAGTCTGTTTTATGTTTATCATCTGCCTTTTTAAAACCTTTATTTTGTACTTCATTGTAAAAATGTATGGTTGTTTGTATACATATTTATTTCAAAGTGTAGTGTTTAATTTTATTCAGTCAGTAAATTTTATTGCTCAGTTTCAAAACTTGTGACTGGTTGTTTATTAATGTGTATAAAGGTAACTCCTCCAATTAGTGACTTAACTTCTAACCTCCACCACCTGTCAAACAACTGTTTTAGTCATAGCTACCAAATGATTATATTATGGTTGGCTTATTTTAAGAACAGATAGAAATTATGTTCTTGGTCTGCTCGATTGGTCTAGCCAGTGGTAGCATATTATTGTCACCCCCATCAACCCTCTTTTTTCTCATTTTCTACATGGAGTTGGGGTGCTGTGTCAACTGTTGCCATCGCTCTTGATTCAGTGCTACTCTCCTACTGTCTTCAGTACTCATGCCTGACTGTCAAGTCTTCCCTTACACAATCCAGCCATCTCTGTACTAGACCCCCTTGTTTTCTCTTGCATTCTAACTGCCTTTCCCAAATCTTCTTAACTAGGTTGCCTATTGCTTTTCTGCACATGTGCTCGAACCAACGTAGTCTGTTTTCTTCGACCTTGTCTGTAGTTGGAACTCATTTGGCTTGTGCTCTGATGTCCTCATTTCTTTACCTGTCCCATAGTGTGGATCCTACCACTTGTCTTGTGAACTTTATCTCCATCACCTCTAGCTTCCTCAACTGCTCTGCTTTTACTGCCCAGGTTCCTGTACCATACAGTAGTATTTGTTGCACCACTGTTTTGTGCACCTTACATTTCAGCTTCTTTGACATTCTGTCATATACTACCCCTGACACTCTGTGCCAGTTGGCTACAGCCCATCTATTTCTAGCTTTGAACTCCTCATTCAGACTTCCCTTCCGTTCTCCTCAAGTACCCCTACCAGATACTTGACCCTGTTAACCTGTTCCACTACTTTCTCTTTTACCTCAGTTGTAATGTTATTCTAATTTTCCCAATTTGTTGCCATTACCACTGTCTTACCTGTACTCTGTTTAATCCCATGCGCCTTTGGTGTTGCATTCTACTCCCGTTTCCTTTGCTGAAGTTCTTGCTTCGTTTGCATGTAATGCCACATTGTCTGCATATAGCAGCTTTGTTGAGCTGTCCTCTCCGACCTTTTTGCTAATGTAATCGATCACTAGTATGAACAGCAGTGGGCTCAGAGCTGAACCCTGATTCACACCCACTTCCCTTGGGAATCCTTCTCTGAGTCTGAACACTTCTCATGCTTGAGTCATTGGGTCTTCGTATATAGTTTTTTCCTGTTTCAAGTAGCTAAGCAGATAAATCCAGTGTGTGTTTCACTCCATAACAGATACTACTCCAATCAAGGACAGCTCATGGAAACCTGATGTAAAACACATTACATTTTATTACAAAATGAATGCACAGTAGGTGTATTTATTTTGTAGTAAAATTTAAGACGTTTTACTTTGTGTTTCTGTGAAGTATCTTTTATTGGACTAGTCTTTGTATATAGCCAGTACCAGATGTTCATCGTGTTTCACTGTTGCAGTCATCACTGTAGGCTTCTTCCTGCCGGCAGGCAGTCCTCGGTCGGCCAGAATCCCAAAGTCTGGGTCCGGCGTCGGCTGTTCAGTCATGCTAACTGACGTCAGAGCGCCAGGAGTACAAAGCTGCCAGCCGACTCCATGTTCTCCAGTCTTTCTTGCCGTGCGGTGGAAGCAGTTTGCAAGTGCCAGTAGGCTGACTCCTGATATTTTTTCGTGCTTCATTCCGAAGACTTACTTCTTCTTCTCAAAGCTACGTACCCCGTTGGGGAAACTTTTTTCTTGCTCCAGTCCGATGTCAGAAAAAGTTAATAATTGTATTTCTTGTGAGAAGCAAATACCTCATAAGGATTTCCACTCTTACTGTATTCCTTGTTTAGGCCCTGACCACGACATAGCTAGTTGTCGGTTTTGTGCTAAATTTAACCAACGTACTATTAAGCGGAGGTACGATTTTGCTTTTCACTACTTTGGCAGGCGATTTAATTATAATATGTCGTCAGACATGCTTCCGACTACCGGAGTTCACAAACGACGCAAGGATAAGGACAGGCCTCCGAGGTCCAAATCAGACGACTGTTTTCAAGCAGAGCCAGCTACAGGTTCGGTCGTCGTCAGTGAGGGGCTTTAGCAGCCCCTGTCATCGGCCATTTCAGAACCGATTGCCGAAACGGACTCCCACGAGGTGCCAACTAGGCCTTTGAGTACTCCAGCAGCAGGACCTTCGGACAATGCTCCCTCAGATGGGTCTGGAGCCGCTGTGCAGGTACCGGCTTCCGAGGGGGTTTTCAGGCCTACACAGCTTCTGATAAAGGCAAAGCCAAAGACAAAGGCGAAGACTCCTTCTAAATCAAAGACTCCAGCCCAGGCCTCTTCTGATCCGGGACCCAAATCTCAGAAACAGCTGCTTAAAATGGCGGAGGACTTACTAACCATGATTAGGGGTTCACATCCCCCTCCAGACAAAAGGCCAAGGCAAGAATTGGATTATGAATCCTCTGATCAGGCATCTATTTCTTCAGTGTCTTCCTCTGAACAGGAATATATTTTCCCTCTTTATGAGGATTCTGATGCTGAGGAATCCATTCCATTAGCTTCTCCCCCTGAGGATTTTTCTTTTGGGGAAACTTTACATGACATGAGGGAACATTTTCACTGGGAAGGACAGGAGTACTCTGAATCTAAGAGAAGGCTTAGGGATTTCCTTCTTCTTCCCCAACATAGACCCGTGGCTATTCCTCCTATTTTGGATATTGTGGATGATGCTTTTTCTGAGGCTAATTTAACTCCTGACTCCTTTCCTCCAGCCCCTGCTAAGCCTGACAGATATTACAGGGTCCCTGACTCCCACCATTTCCTTTACAAAAATCCTGCTGCTGATCCAGAAACCATTTCTCAGGGTCCTAAGGGTGTTAAGGCCGCCTCTGCTAAAAACCCTATTCCGTCAGATAAGGATTCTAGAGCTTTGGAGAGATGGGGCAAAAAAGTGTACACTTCTGCTACTTTATCTATTAGGGCTTTAAATTGTCAATTTCATATGCTAAAATATCAGCAATTTCTGCTGTCTGTTATGAAACAAAAGCTAGGTACCATTTCTGCATGTGCAGATAATAAGGAATTACACAATTTAATGTGTGCTACTGAGCAAGTGGGGAAGCATGGCTTACACTGTGGTTTTGATGCCTTGGAGGCTTCATGCAGGGTGGCTGCCACTGGCACAGTCATTAGAAGGCATGCTTGGTTAAAGGAACAAAACTTACCTGATCAAGTGAAAGCAAAGTTACTGGATGCTCCTGTTCAGCATAATGTTTTGTTTGGGTCTAAGGCTGAAGAGGTGATAAAGAAAATGGAGGATAAGGCAAAATCCATGCAAACGGTTAAGGATTTCTTACAAGTTCAGCCCCCAAGATTTAGCAGGAATTGGCCAACTAAAAATTGGTCCTTTCCCAGCTTGGACAGGCCTCAGAGGGGTAGATATAGGTGCTCCAGAGGGAGGGTCCAGGCACAGACCTCTTACAGACCTAGACAGTGGAGTGCTTCCACCCCCAGGGGTGGAGAGGACAGACCTCAATCTTATAGAAAACAGGCTCAATGACTCCCCCTGCATGACTCCAGGAACCTCTCTCCTGGAAGCCTCTAGGAGGAAAACTTTCTCTTTTTCAACAAAATTGGACTTACATAACCCAAACCAAGTGGGTTCTGGATGTAGTTTCAAGAGGTTACAAATTCCACATTCATACCTTGCCAAGACCAAACGGATGACCAGACCTACTAAAACACCAATGGGCAGAGGCATTAAACCAGGTGGGATCCCTCATGGCTATGAGGGCCATAGAACTGGTTCCACAATCAGAGATGGGGCAAGGCTTTTACTAAAGGCGCTTTCTAGTTCCCAGAAAACAAAATTCATGGAGACCCATCCTGGATCTGTCAGTCTTAAATACTTTCCTGGAGATACCAAAGTTCAAGATGTTTACTCTGCAGCAGCTCCTGCCAATGTTGAGCAAAAATGCATGGATGGTGACATTGGATTTAAAGGAGGCTTACCTACACATCCCTATCAGACAGGAGTGCAGAAAATACCTCAGGTTCAAGGCCGGCTCGAAACATTACCAATTCTCTGCGCTGCCCTTTGGCTTGTCTACTGCGCCCAGGGTCTTCACCAAGTGCCTGGCACCAGTAGTAGCTTATTGCAGACTCAAGGGAATTCAAATTTACCCTTATCTGGACGACTGCCTTATTCAAGCAGACAGCAAGGATGTCTTACTCTAGCACCTGGAATTTGTTCAAAATCTACTCAAGTACCTGGGATTCATAAAAAAGTCAAATTTGACACCCACACAACAGATAACTTTTCTGGGTGCTCTTCTAAACACAACAACCCAGATGGCATTCCTGACATCCGAAAAACAATTACAGCTGACTTCAACTTTCAAAACCTTGGCGTTAATGTCTCAGCTAACTGCAAGAAAATTCCTGCAGGCTTTGGGTTACATGGCCTCCTGCATCCTTCTTATACCATATGCAAGACTACATATGAGAAAAATACAATGGTACCTAAAAAGTGTATGGTCCCAGCATTGCCACAGCCTAGACACACAGATTGCTGTCTTGCTTTGCCTACAAAAGGAATTCCATTGGTGGACTATGGCATGTCTTCACAACAAAGGGAAAGCCTTCAGTCTGCCTCCAGCCAGCCAAGTGTTAACCACGGACGCCTTGGATTACGCATGGGGAGCCCACTTGCAGGGGAAAGGCCTGCAAGGTTTTTGGACGGAGGATCAGAAGCACCTACATATCAATTTAAAAGAGATGTTAGCTGTACAGAATGCCCTCTTGGCTTTCAGGGATCTTCTACAGCCAGGACAACTACTGATATGGACAGACAATGCCACAGTCATGTGGTACATAAACAAGCAAGGGGGTTCACACTCCTACCCCCTTTGCAGACTAGCCATGACTCTATGGAACACAGCTCTAGCTTGCAAAGTGGATCTACAAGCTCAGTTCCTGCCAGGGAAATAAAATATTCTGGCAGACAGCCTGAGCAGGAACCTGTCAGACCCACACAAGTGGATATTAGACACCCAAATATTCAAGATGATTACAGAAGCCTGGGGCTGCCCGGACATAGATCTGTTTGCATCCCCCCTCAACCACCAGTTACAGATTTTTTGCACAAGGACATTTCACAAACTAGCATGGAAAGTGGATGCTCTCTCATTCAGTTGGAGGAACCTCTCTGGGTATGCCTTTCCTCCACTACCTCTTCTTCCACGGGTGTTATTAAAGATCAAGCAGGACAAACCCAAGATGATTTTACTGGCTCCAAATTGGCCTCGTCAATTTTGGTACTCAACACTGATGAATCTATCCCAGGAGCCTCCTTGGATTCTACCTCAGATTCCAAATCTTTTGTCCCAACACCAGGGCCAGGTTCTGCACTCTCATATCAAAACTCACAGCCTAGCAGCCTGGCGTATTCAGGGTCTATGATTAATCCTACCCTTTCCAAATAGGTCATGGATGTCATCTTAGAAGCCAGACGGCCTAGCACTAGAAAATCTTATGCAGGTAAATGGAAGAGATTTTGCACCTGGATGTATGCTCAGGATTCGGATCCTCTCATTCCTAATATCCCATTGATTTTAGATTACCTGACAGACATGCTACATAAGGGTTTATCCTTCTCCTCCATAAAAATACATGCCTCAGCTATCTCCACACATTACAATACAGATCCTCCAATCTTTTCGCATCCACTTCTGAAACAATATCTCAGAGGAGCAAAGAATTTAAGGACCCCTAGGACACCACCCATACCTGCTTGGGACCTCAACTATGTTCTGGAAAAACTCACTCTGCCTCCTTTTGAGCCTGCTGCTACATCTGATATTAAGTATTTATCATGGAAGACAGCTATCCTACTGGCTTTGACTTCAGCCAGGAGAGTCTCGGAGTTCCAAGCACTCATGGCTGTGGAACCTTATATTATTTTTCACCAAGACAGGGTGTCTTTAAGGACTAATCCTACTTTCATGCCTAAAGTGGTTTCCAAAGTGGCTTTAAATCAAACTATTCACCTGCCAACTTTTTTCACTAATCCACAAAATAAGGGGGAAAGGATCTTACATTCCTTGGATGTACACAGGCAACTTCATTTTTACCTGGACAGAACCAAGGATATCAGGAAAACAGAGCAACTGTTTGTTTCTTATGCAACAAATTCCCAAGGCAAAGCTATTTCAAAACAGACCATTTCTAAATGGATTGCTCATGGAATCAGATTTTGTTACTCTCATCATGGAAATCAAATCCCAGGAAAAATTAGGACTCACTCTACCAGAGCTGCTGCTACTTCAGCTGCCTTTCTCAGGGGAGTACCTACCAAAGATATTTTGGAAGCTGCAACTTGGAGTTCAGTGCATACTTTCTCTAAGCACTATAATCTCCCTCTTTACTCTATGTCTAGGGCAGGCTTTGCTTCTGCAGTCCTGCAGGGCCTTCTAGCCGCCCCTTCTACTCTATAACCACCACCCTTTATCTCAGCTTTGGGATTCAACCCTACAGTGATGACTGCAACAGTGAAACACGATGAACATAGTACAGTTGTGTACACTTACCATAAGTGTAGATGTTCGAGTGTCTTCACTGTTGCAGTCTGGGTTACCCACCCTCCTGTCCCCTCTTATACTTTTATTGGTGTGGTTCCCTGCTTCACCCTTCTTCTGAGGTGTATTTGCTACAGGGTATGGGGTTTGTTGCATGCTACATTTTTGTTTTACTATTAGCCTTCACTTTTGGGCACCTGACATCTGGGGCAAGAAAAACTGGAGAACATGGCGTCGGCTGGCAGCTTTGTACTCCTGGCGCTCTGACGTCAGGGAGCATGACTGAACAGCCGACGCCGGACCCAGACTTTGGGATTCTGGCCGACCGAGGACTGCCTGCCAGCAGGAAGAACCCTACAGTGATGACTGCAACAGTGAAGACACTCGAACATCTACATTTATGGTAAGTGTACACAACTGTACTTTCTTCCAGTGTTTCTGGGACTTTGAGCCACTGCATGACTGCCCGAATCAGCTTTCTTGGGACCTTGTCTTAAGTTTTGGAATGTGCAGTTGGACTCTTTCCATATCTCCAGCTTTTTCTTTACTTCTGTCTCACTGCAAATACCAGATCGGTTGTGCTACTTCCTGATCTGAGTCTGAACTGCTCACCTCCTATCTTGCTTGCTACTACTCTGTGTATTCATTTATCAGTCACCCTGTCTAGGACTTTCACTCAGTGTGACAGGAGTTTGATACCTCTATACTGCCCACAGTTGTGAATATCCCCTTTGTTCTTGAGCACTGGCACTAGTGCATTTATTCTTCAGTCATCTGTGATACTCCTTTCTGCCCATGCTGCTATGTATATCCACAAGAGCCAATACTCCCTTATCTCAACCAACATCTGTATCATATCTGCTGTGACCTCATCCGAGCCTGCTGCTTTCCCTGATTTCATTTTCCTCAGTGCTGTTCTTACTTCTTCTAGGGTGGGCTTCTCCTCTTCTTTCATCATAGGCTGTGTCTGGGGCAGTACAGCTTCTGTGGGATTTTCTTTATTCAGAAGCTGCTGGAAGTACTCTTTCCATCTGCCTTTGATGTCCTGTCTTGTGGATTGTTGACCAGGTTGTTGCTGGCATCCCTTAAGAAGGGTGTACGACTGTCTTTATCTTTTTGTCTTTATCTTGCAAGCTGATAGAGTTTCTTTGTGCTATCTCTGAGTCACTTTCCAGAAGCTGGGAGAGTGCCTGTGGTCCCTTGTTCTTCACTATTGCAACTCCTCTCTTAGCTTCTTTCTTAGCCAACCAGTAATCCTGCTTAGCCTGATCCATCTTTTCTATCTCCCACTTTTTCTTGCACTCCAGCTTTCTTTTGATGACTTTCAGGACTTCTGCATTCCACTACCAGCTTTCTGTTATGACTTCCTGGTCTTCTGCATTCCACTACCATCTTTCTTTATGCACCTTATATCCATACTTGGCTTGACCATATACCTGTTTTATATTCGTCACACATGCTCCTTTGAGGCAATGCCATTCTTGTTTACCTCCTCCTGTTTCCTCCTCTTCCTGAGGTGCTAGTCCCCTGAGTAATTAATTGAATGCTCTCTCTCCAGTTAAGTTCAGCATAGTCAACATCTTCAGCCTAGTCTCTTTTGACCTTGGAGCCTTCTCTGACCACTGCTTGCATCTGATTGTTCCAAAGGAAGTCATCATGCAAATGGTATATTTTCTCATCCCTGTTATATCGTATGTTAAAGATGGCTGCCAAGACTAAAGCTTGCTTTACTCTTACTTTTCTTTTTTATCATTCATTGGCAGGGATAGCCAACCAGTAGTGTGAACCTTGGCTCTTGATGATCGTCACTGTGACACCCCGACCTCATGTGAAAAAGGGGTTGTGGTTGGATGGTAGGGGTAACAAATATTTTATTTATGAAACTGTTTGTCTTAATTTATATTTGCTCTATAGATAAACTTAGAAAAGTAGCATGTTACGATAGTGTTATTTTAGTTATGGGGATTGTTTTGTTTGTTCTGCATGCAGGGTATTTATTTATTGTTTTGTTTATTTATTAGTTTACTAAGGTAGCGTATTGATCCAATGAATCAATTTTCAAGCACAGAGAAAAGCTCAAATAAAAATATGTCCATACAGAGAAGGCAGATTTCCATCATAGGATAATGTTTGCAATATCTTGTTTATGATTTACAAAATATCAACCTCCTGTCAGTCTTAATGAAAACAGAAAGGTAGTAGTAATGTATAAAGAGGAAGGAGAAGAGAAGATTATTATATTGCCTGATGTAAATCACTTATACTTGGCTTGTTTTATGATGATATGACATAAGATATGAACGGATTATTTGGTAATATAACAAAGTAGTGTAAACTTACAGTGAGCGTCCTGTTTTCATACACTTTTTACAATGGTGCCAGTTCTTATTTCCAAAGTCAGAAAGAATGTTGATCTCCTTTGTCATCCAGTGGTTTTCTTTGGGTTTGTATAGAATTTATTTTGCAGATTGGTAAGGAGTGTGGAAAACGTATTAGCAACCCAAATGTTGTCTTGGCAGTTAAGAATGTTCTATTTAATTGTTCTATTATGCATTTTCCATAATGATTGGTATATATTTTGTAGTGTTTTAAACTGATAGAGGGTAGATTTTATTAATCATATTTGTAAAGGACTGCTTTGGTTTTGTAGTTATTGTGAAAATATATAAGGTAAGATGATGATGCTTTTGGGTACTTATGTATTATCGCAACCACATTCCAACAGGCAAAACGGCTTTTTTCCAAGCTGTACTCGTGCCGGAAAATGTAGTCCAGAAAGTATATACAACAAAAGTACAAACTTAGAAATATGTGGTATAAAAGTCTGCTGAAAGAAATAATTACAGCATGTCTGATAGTCTTGTACGTTTACATCGCATTACTGCTTTTCTGAACCTGTGTTCAGCAGAAACGGACAAACTTTGCTTGTAATGAACAGAACTGGTCCCGAGTGTACTGACATGTCTGGAATTATTGTAAGGGCCAAAAGTATTCCCAAATCACTGCAGCTACACAGTTTCTGTGAAAAATGTTGTGACACCGCATTATAACTCTGACAGAAGTGGCCATGGGCAAGCATGCAATGCAAACTGTTTATGTACTGCAGCAGTGCTGCATCAGAAAAAAAGGTAGAATTTCCGAAAACCTTGACTGCCGCTAAAATGGATCTGCTGCTGTTTCGGGAAACCAAAAGATCCATATTTTACATACATAACTCTGAATTATACTTTTGACTGTTTACAAAACAGTTAACAGTTGTGAAGCAAAGTTCCTCATTAGCACTCTTCAAGAAAAATCTTGATGAGTGGATGGAAAATAGGAAATACACCCCGGGGATCACTTGTGTAGCTCTGTTCAACAGGGGCACAGGAAATTAACTTTCTTGGGTGGCGTAAGCCAGGGAACCTTGTTGGCTAGGCTTACTTGGGCCCTTGGGCTGATAGCCTTGTATCTCCCTATGAACAGCACATTATGCAAATATACATCTATGTGTTAAAACCGTTTTCAAACAGTGAAGTGCATTCATGACATTAAAAGTTTAGTTGTGTAAACCCTAAACATACCTATAATTTTGTCAGTGTTTCAGATGCCCAAAACTATAATCCACTGTTTTAAAGGGGCAAAGTTGGACTTCTTTATGGAAATGCTACATTTTGCAGAACAACCCCTTTGTTTTTCAGCACAAGTACGGCTTGGAAAACAGCCGTTTTTCCGGCTGGAAATGTGGTTGCGATAATACACAAGTACCTGCTTTTGTTAGTGTGTAAAGTTTTGAAATGCAGCTAAATAAAAGGAACACGCATTAGAGTGTAGTAATTAAGTGATCTGTTAATGATATTGTATTTTTAAGGAATTAAGACCAATTCTGAGTTTAGGTAGAACCTGTAAGGGGGGGGGGGGGGGATTGATTATTACACAGCAGCAGTGTGGGTCCATTAGCTGTGCAGTTTCTTTAAATGAAAAAGATATGATGGGTTTTGTACTGGAAATAACTGAGTAATGTGGTTAAAAAGAACATATATAATATATGAGATATGGTAGTATGAGGCTACTAAATCAGTTTTGTATTCTTAATACTGGAATGTTGTTAATATCTCTGGAGAAGTGTTGGTGTAATGACTACAGATGAGTGAAAGCATAGAGATGATTGGCTGGATTCATGAATGCCTACACTAAGTGTACATTTTGTATTCAGTAACATCCCTATCATATTCTTTCTGTAGTCTATTCACCCAGAAAGTTTACACTGTGTGGAAGTAGCCTACAATTTGTGGTAACCTTTATGAATCTCCCTTGATATTTAAGGCTGCATGAAAATCAGCAGGAAAACTAAAATTAGGAGGAGAAAGGTGGGAGTTATGCTTGTATTGTCTGTTCACTCAAAATGGTTTACAATTAGTGTCCACATTCATGAATCTGACCTATTGCTGTATAAGGGAGGGCCTTTTGTTAAGAGGCTGTATTAAGTACATGTGGCTGGAGACAGAGGTGAGTGGGAAGTGAAATGGGCCACAAGTCTTATCCTAGCAGCAGTCATTCTGTGCTGAAAGGTCACCCCCAGAGTAGGGCTACTACAGACTGCCTTTAAAGAAAACCATTGGTGAATGAAGTGTTTTATCAGGAGAAGCTAAGAATGCCGAAGTATAAACAAAGCAATGTAAGTATAGCGAAGGGAAAAGTTTAGAAAAAGTAATGAATGAGGGCTTAAAGGGAGCTGTCATAACACTAGTAAATAGTGAGTACCTGAACCTGACCAAATCTGACCCAAGATGCCCAAACTGCCCATCTAGCCCTCTTCGAATCTATCAAGATTCAACCCTTTACTCTGATCCTGGGTAACTTTAACTACCCAAACATAGACTGGAAGAACTATTCTTGCCAGAATACAAATACCCAGAGATTCCTCAATTTTATAAATGAAAATGCTTTGGAACAGCTAGTCGATACCCCCACAAGAGGTGATAATATCTTGGATTTGGTATTAACCAACATGAGTAGCCACTGCAGCATCCCTGCAGTATCATCCTTCCTTGTAAGATCTGACCATAAAGCGGTCATGTTTGAAGTCACCATCTCCCCACCGCCCTCTAGCTAGTGTCAATCAAAAAACTTCTCCAAAGCTGATTACAGCTTCCTAAGGATGGTATAAACAGCTTCACAGCCCCCTCCCCCTCTCTAGGAACAGGCAACAGTATCCAAAACTATACCAAATTAGTATACGAACATGTATATAGATGCATGGAGTCATGAGTACCTGACAGGACTAAATCATCGTCCGCAAGGAAGAGTAAACATGTTTGGTGGACATCTGTAATAAATAAACTCTGTAACAGAAGAAAAAAAATTGCTGACCAGGACCAAGAAGGAGCAGGTGCCCAATTGGAAGCAATCTCTCCTTAACCTAAACAAGCTTAAGAGCAGTAGTGAAATCCTCCAAAGCAATCTTTGAGTCCAAATTTGCCACATCTACTAGAGACAGTCATAAGGCCTTCTTCACATATGTCCGTAATCCCAAAAGTAGCACCCATATCTGTTCAGAACTGATGGTCAAGGACACCACATATGCAAATGCCATAGATATAGCAAACTTGCTAGCTGACCGATTCCGTGAAAATTTCACCCCTCTGCCCCCCCCCCCCCATCGTAAAGTAGGACATTCCGAGTACCTGCCCCCTTCCCCTTATATCTAGGGATCAGGTCATCACCGCTCTCTCAAAGGCAAAAAATATAGCCTCCATGGGACCTGATAAACATCCCAGGCTGCATCCTACATGAACTTGGGCAGGAACTTGCAGCACCATTAGGCACACTATTCAACTAAAACCTGAGTACTGGTTTTGTTCCAGCTGAGTGGAGGACAACCACTGTCATCCCTTTGCACAAAGATGGAGCATCCACTGATCCAGAAAATTATAGACCCATAAGCCTAACTAGCCTGATCTGCAAAGCTATGGAATGGATTATCATGGACCTCATAAACAAGGACATTGGCAACCTCCAAGCACTCGATCCCACACAGTTTGGCTTCGTCAAGGGGAGGTCATGTTTGTTAAATCTGGTCAACTTTTTTGAGACAGTCACCAAAGCCTTGGATGAGGGAACACAGTGCACATTGCCTATCTTGACTTGGCTAAAGCCTTCAACACTGTTCCCCACATGGGCATAATAGATGAACTCTGTCAGCTAGGCATCAATCCATATGTTATCAGATGGGTAGCCAACTGGCTCACTGATAGAACCCACCTAGTCAAAATAGGGAAAGCCAGCTCAAGCAGTAGACCCATATTGAGTGGCGTACCCCAGGGTTCTGTCTTAGGGCCCCTGTTATTTGGAATATACTTTTCTGAGGTACAGGCCAAAACCAGTGGGCTATGGCTGACCAAGTTTGCAGATGACTGCGAGTTGGGAGCTGTCATCAATTCCCCTGGTGACGTGGACATTCTCCAAGAGGATCTCACCCAAACAAATGACTGGTGCCAGAAACATGGCCTCAAGCTGAATACAAAAAAATGTATCATTATCCCCTTTGGGGGAGAGAGAGGTCCCCACAAATTATCACATTAATAACAACGTTCTAAGTATGCAGTCAGTCGTGAGGGATTTGGGCATGCAGATTGATAGCAGCCTGACTTTTGACCACCGTGTTGCTTCCATTGTACGGAAAGCTTTCTACATGGCCCATAACATCCCTGTATTCTTCCCTTATAAGGCCCATTATTGAGTACAATGCCCCATTTGGCATGTACCTCGCAAAGCACATGCAGCAGCTGGAGAGACCACAGAGGTTCCTCACCAGGAGAATCCAGGGCCTCAAAAATATACCTTACACAGATAGGCTAAAAGCCCTATGTCTCTACTCTGTTTCATACATACTTCTCAGAGCTGACCTCTGTCTGGCATACAAGGTGATCTCGGACCGCTGCATGTCCGCAAGTCAAGCTCCACTCGAGTAACCTGCATACGCAGCCACAGCCTGGTCTGTGACATCAATAGGACTTGCTGGCAGGACAGATTTGTGTCCCAGAGACTCCCCCATCTATGGTATAAACTCCCTCTCTACATCAAGCAGAGTACCTCTTTACCCCTTTTTAAGCGCGATATGGATAACTGGATGGGAAATAGAAAATACATCCCTGGGATTCCACCCGTGTCCCTGCTGGACAGGGGCATTGGGTGCTGATTTGTCTGTGCATGGGCTAAACTCTTGGCTAGGCTTATAAGGGCCTCAGGGGCCAATAGCTTAGTAACTTCCTATGATCCTATGACTACAAAATCCATCTAACATTTATAGACATTTAGCATTAGGTGGAATTGTTGTTGGAAATGTAGGCAGCTTCAGCTTGTACCTGGCATTTCAGGTATTGATTGTTATCTTACAGTGAAGCCTGTTTTGGGGAGGGGACATTATTCAGTGACACTGGGCATAGCAAGTCATATATCGTACATGCCTTGTATTAAGATATTGTAGTTTATGAGCAAGTTGTATTCAGTCATAGTTAAAATGAGGAAAATTCCATTTGAAAGTTTTGACGAGCAAAAGTAGTAAAGGAATACGTATTCTTATATGGTAGGGAGATAGAGAAAAGGAAGAAAGGTGCAGTGACTTAAAATTGGGAGGTTGGGAGGGTGGCCTAATGGTTAACATGTTTGCCTTACAAACACAAAGTGCAGGGTTTGAGTCTCACAAGGGATAATTGGCTAAGCCTACAATGGGGCTCGGAAGGGCAGTTAGCCTAGTACTAACCTATAAACCTAAGAAAGGGGATAGAGAGAGTCATAACGCTCTTTAAATGCTGCTTTAAAGAAGTTGTTTGATGTTTAAATTTGAAACACTTTTTAATGCCTGACTACTTGAATCATTCTTCTAAGTAACTCCTGTCTACTGAAATTTGTCAGTCAGTTTGGAAGTAGTACTTGGTTTCAGGAGTTAGTTGGGAATATTGCTCTGGTTTATACAGTTGTACAGTTTGTATACAGCCAAACATTGTGGGATCTTTGTTCAGTGTGACAAATGCAGTTTACTGATGTTAACATTTAGTGTAATGTGGCTAGATAATTTGAATTACTGTATTTATTTAATTTCTGTTCTTCTACTTTTATAGATAAGTATTGTACCTGCAAATTGTAGTCACTGAGAGTTATCTGACTGTTTTAACAGGAAACTCTATCACCACCTCTGTCACCCAACTCTCCTCCAACTTCTCCATCTGGTTACCAAAGTGCCCCACCTAATTATGGACATGGGAAAGCAAGAAATGCAAATGATCTCCAGCACACAGGTAGGTAGAATCTTCCAGCATGGTAAATAGATTTTCTCCAGATTTATTTGAAGTAAAGCTATGATAGACATTTTTTTCTTTATTTTCTCCTTTTCCTTTCGTTCATTCTTCAATAATGTTGTTATAGTCTTTCTTATCTATTTCTTGATTTTATTTATATGCATTTGCCAATTGGAATACATATTTGGTTGAGGCCTGGCAACATTGTCTGATTAAGAGACATGCTCAGAGACGCACAGAAGGCTACAGAAATACAGTTTCATATGAACGACTACTTAATCATTTATAAGACTTAATTTTTGACTATAATACAGTAAAATGGTTCACTAGTTACCCAATTTAAAGAAAACAGTGAATGAAATGAGAGAATACCCTCTCTGACCACCTGCCTCAGCTATGTGAGTGCCTCCATGGCTCCATATTGTATCCACTACAATTCAACGTCTTCTTTAATGGTATGCGTCTACCCACAGAGCAAGCCACCATAGTCCAAAACAGTAATAACTTTACATTTACTTATTTATTTATGTAATGGGAAAGTCCAACCTGGAATGAAGCCAATTTTCAGCAGATGCCTGGGGTGAAATGCTCCAGACGCAACATGTAACATGGGAAGAAACCCGAGCACCTGGAGGAAACACACACGAATGCAAGGAGGACATGCAAACTCCACACAGAAGCCAAGAATCACCCTGGAGAACCTCTTGCTGTGAGGTGACAATGCTACTGCTGCACCACTGCGCCATAATCTTTACAGCAGCTAACTAGCCTCAACTACAGTCTGTAGCTCAGCATTTATTTCCATCCGTTGAACAATAGCATGAATCCTCTTAATTTCTCCTACTTCCAATTAAAACCAAACTTGTATTCACTCTACTCAACCTCAATGACTCCACCCTAAAATGGTTTTACAGTTACCTAAACAACCGGTCACAATCTGTCAAATGGGGCAACATCCTATCCCCCCACTCCCTATGACATGCGGTGTCCCACAAGGTTCAATCCTTGGTCCCCTTCTCTTCAACATATTTACAAATAATCTCCACCTAGCTACCACTAAAGCCAACATCGTCCAGTATGTGGATGACACCACTCTAATCTGCTCAGCACCAAACATCCAATTACTACAAAGTAAAGCCCAGGAATCCTTCACTGAGGTAGAGAACTGGCTAAACAATTACCAACTAATATTAAACCCCCAAAAAACACAGCTAATACTATTCCACCCAATCAATCAATCAATCACTCCTCCGCCACCTTTACCATCATGTCAACCAATGGTACCCTCATCACCCCAGTAACTGAGGCCAAACCCTTAGGCATCACTATTGATCAACAACTTAAATTCAACAAGCACATATCCCAAACTATCTCTAAAGTCCATAAAAAACTTGGTTGGTTATATCGTTGCATACTATTCCTAACCCCTGAAACTAGAACAACAATAGCCCGAACTCATCTCTTATCAACACTACTATACGCCTCTCCAGTCCTCACAAACATTAACAAAACTAACCTGAACAAACAATCTGAAGTAGTTAACTTAATTTGCTCAGGAACCTGTGGGTATTGGATCTGATTCGGATCCGAGCCGGCAGCTTTCCAAGCTAAAAGATCCAAGCTCCAAGCTCCTCCCCTACCCATAATGCCCTGCCATCTCCCTCTAACCCTCAGATCTCATTTGCCGCGGCTTCTATGAGCTTCTCAGAACGAGCTCCGAGCATAGTACTGTGAGTTTAGCATTTAAAACTTAATTTTCTGTCAAACTTTCTCTAACTTTGTGTGTGTGTGTGAATTCCCTCTTATCTTTCTAGCCTTTTTGGGTAGTTTCGTAAACTTTTTTGGTTAAGTTAGATTTATTCCCTCCCCCCTCTGCGTGTGAAGGTGTGTGCTTGTGGGCCTATTTTTCTTTTCTATAATGGCTGAAGGCCCTAAAGCTATTTTCTCTAAATGTACCGAGTGTGGACATAAGCTGTCCCCAGCGGATGGCCACATTTGGTGCGTCTTGTGCCTGGGGGTTGATCACCTCTCCTCGGGCTGCACTATCTGTGCAGCCTTCAATCCCAGGGCTTTGAAAGATAGGAGGACAAAGCTTATTCTGGTGGGCCTTTTGCCCCCAGATTCTGCTTCATCCTCCTCTGTGGTGCCAGCTGCGGCTGCTCCTGATCCCCTGGCCGGGACTCAACCTCCCTTGCTGGACCAGGAGGAAAGGGACTGCAAAAAGAAGGACAAAACGGATAGGGAGAGAGAGAAAGAAAGGCATGGCAGCCACAAGAGGCGGTCCGAGTAGACCCCTTCGGCACCGCCGTCCAAACAGCTTGCCTCTCCCCGTAAGGACTCCGGGCCTTCCCCCTCCCGGCTCCATTCTCCACATTTCTCCCTGGAGCCGGAGGAGGAGACCCGGTCACCTTCGAGGTCATCTAGGCGGCCTTCCCAGCCATCTTCGGTGGCCTCATCTAGATCTACCAGAAGTTTATCGCACGCAGACATGGACCGGATGATGCGTCAATTTTTCCAGGCCCAGCTGCAGATGGGAGTGCTCTTGCCTCCCCCCTTCTGGGGGGGAGCTCGACACCCTTTTTCGCCCCCCCATTGCTCCTTCTCCGACCCGCTATCAGGGTTCAGAGCTGTCGGATCTGACTAGCTTCGGAGCCGGGGTGGGGTCAGCACCGACAGCGTTTCCTACTTCGGCGCCGACTGTACCCCCGAGTCTGTCGGATCCATTTTCTGATCCGAGCTCTCGGGGCCGTGAGTTGAGTGTTGGATCCGGAGGGGTCAGCGGGCCTTCGGCTCCATTAAGGTCGGGGCACACTACCCTTTCGGATCCGATCGGGTCACCTTCGGCGCCGGTCCACACGTTGGACCCGAGGGGACTGCTTTCGGATCCAAGGGAAAGCAGTTCCACCTCGGCATTTGACGTCATGGAGAGGGTCCTTTCGAGGGATTCGAGGCCCCAGGCTCTTGCTATGGATCCACCCACCATTCCCATTCAGACGGGCCTGTCTTCCATCATCCGGCCCCAGGGACAGCCTGCACCTACGTCCCAGATTGTTCCCATAGAGGAACAGGACATTGTTGGTGAGGCTTCTTCTGACAGCCCCCCCGAGGAGGTCCCTCCCAAATGAAAGTGCAAGAGGAGGCACTTGGACTCACCTGAGTCCCTCACGGAGGACACAGACTTAGAGGAAGGGGAAGGTTCCCCAAGGTCACCCCCCCCCCTGAAGATGTCTCCTTTGGAGACATTATGGAAATGTTATGCATTAGAGGGGGGTGGTCTGCCCAAAAAACTTCATCGGATGAGTCTGTGTTTCTGGAGGCATTTGACGCAGGCCCATCTACCTCTTGGGTGTCCCCTCCCGCCGACCCCCTGGTAGACCTCATAACTACCAGGGCATGGAAGGAGCCGGACTCTGTCGAGCCAATACCCAAGAGACCGGACAGGATCCTCAGCCCTCCCACGGACAGGACAGTTTGGAGCAAGGGTGCCCCAGTGGATGCCATGGTGGTGACGGCTGCCACTAAAAAGGAATTGGCACAGGAGAGTTTCTCGGTGCATCCTCCAGACAAGGAGTCTCGGATGATGGACCGCTTGGGAAAACAGATGTTCTCTTCAGTGACCTTCTCTGTAAGGTCACTGAATTATATGGCACATGTGATTCGGCTCCAGCGGGACCTGATTAAAGAGTACGCTGGGTCACCCCCAGAGTCCATGTCGGCCGAGGACAAGCGGACCTTCTCGTTTCGTATGGCCACTCTCAAGTCAATTACCAGCACATCTATGCGGCTTCTCTCCCATGCTATGGAGGGAGTGGCTAGAGCTAGCGGAACGGGCGTCGTCTTACGTAGACAGGCCTGGCTCCGTCTCTGCGATTTTGCAGAACCCTTCAAGGCATCCTTCGTGGATGCCCCTTTTGATGGTTCTATACTCTTCGGCAAAACCGTCCATGATACGCTTCTCCAGAGCGAGAAAGACAGGAAGATGTTGTCTGCTATCGGGATACGCTTCTCGGCTCATCAGAGGTCCTACTCCAGGAACTAGAGAACAAAAGAAGATGTGGTTCCAGAAAGCTCAACAATCCCGTTTTGCTCCAGATCCCTCATCCTTCAGAGGCAGAGGAGGACTGGGTGGACGCCGGCCCAGAGGCAGAGGTGGTCCGAAGAATTTTGGGTCTAGAGAACCTTTTTCAGATTGACCCACGCAGCAGACCTGAGAGGTTGCCCGACTGCTCCTCTCTGGAGGCAGTCGGGGGGCGCTTCTCGGAGCACCTAGCAAATTGGGAGTTCATTACGACAGATCGCTGGGTGCTCTGAATCATATCCAGAGGCTATTCAATCCCTTTCCTATCTTACCCTCCCCGATCAAAAAGACTCCCGGTTGTTCCACCCGATCAAAGGGAGGCAGTAGCATCAGAAATTCGAGGGCTGCTAAGAAAAAGAGCTATCCAGCGTGTCCTCCCAGAGCAATCTGGATCAGGCTTTTACTCCAGGTTCTTTTTGGTGCCAAAAAATATGGGGGACTTACGACCCATTCTCGGCCTGTCCACACTGAACCTGTCAGTTGCCAAAGAAAAGTTCCGGATGGTCACTATTCAATCCATTCTCCCACTTTTGCAGGAGAATGACTGGATGTGCTCGATAGACCTCAAGGATGCGTACTAACACATTCTTATGGACAGACGATCCAGAAGGTTCCTGTGCTTTTGGCTGGGAGCCAGCCATTATCAGTTCAGAGTCCTACCCTTTGGTCTCACCACAGCCCCCAGGGTGTTCACCAAGGTCATGGCAGTTGTAGGGGCCCACCTGAGGCTTCAGGGAATACAGGTCTTTCCGTACCTGGATGACTGGCTCCTAACTGCCCCCACCAGGCATCAACTCTGCTCAGGCAGGGACTAATTCTTACACCTAGACCGCCACCTAGGGATCACGATCAACCACAAGAATTCCTCCCTTCAACCTACTCAAATTTTGGGATTCATAGGGGCTAGGATAAACACTATACAATCCACAGTCTTTCTGACAGAGGACAGACTTCGCAGTCTAAGCCGTCACATTCTAGACCTCTTACAATTGTCAGCTCCCCCAGCGGAACTAGTCCTGAGGGCCCTGGGATCCATGGCAGCGGCCATCAATCTGTCGCCTTTCGCTTGCCTGAAGATGAGAATCCTTCAATGGACATTGCAAGTTCAATGGTCCATTCTTTTTCACCCCCTGTCTACACCTATTCCCCTCAGCAGGATTTGCAGGGAGTCGCTTCTTTGGTGGCTCCGCTCCAGAGATCTCCGAGAAGGCCGCCCCTTCGTTATACCCTCTCCCCAAGTCACGGTGACCACGGATGCATCTCTCCTCTGGTGGGGGGGGCATTGCATGGGCAAATCCGTCCAAGGCACGTGGACTTTCACAGAGCCCCTCACTGCATATCAATGTCCTGGAGATGAGGGCAGTGCTTCTAGTGTTGCAGGCTCTCCATCTCCATCCCCTTCTTCTTCCAGGAACTATTGCAATTCAAACAGACAACATGTCGGTAGTCTGGTACATAAACAAACAGGGGGGAACCAGATCTTATCCACTTTGCAGGGAGGCAATGAGAGTATGGGAATGGGCGATATCCACCAACCGCTTTCTCATAGCAACGCACATTCCAGGTCGGTCAAACATCTTGGCGGACAGGTTGAGTCGAACGATCCTCTCACCTTACGAGTGGTCTCTGAACCCAGCAGAAGCGAAACAAATCTTCTTCGAATGGGGTCAACCTTGCTGCGATCTCTTTGCCTCGCCTTCAAACACAAAGGGCAGCGAGTTCTTCACTCTGATTCCCTCACCAGGGGAAGCCCCCAGAGATGCTGTAGTTCATGCTTGGCCATCCGGTCTTCTGTATGCTTATCCTCCTCTTCCATTGATGACAAAATTCTTGCAGAAAGCTCGTCGGTTGGGGAGCAGAGTTATCCTCATAGCCCCATTCTGGCCTTGTCAAACCTGGTTCCCTTACCTGCGGTCTCATCTAGTACATCCTTCCTGAATCTTAGATCCCAATCCGGATCTGATTTCTCATCCTTTAGGATTGAAGATCCCCGACCTGGACTACCTTAAGCTCTCAGCTTGGTTGCTCCAGTTCATTTAATGGCTAGGGCTCCTGGTATATCTTCCTCGGTTAAGGCCATCCTGGTCCACCCATAAACCGTCTACCAGGAAAATCTACAAGAGTAAATGGAAACGTTTCTCTGTCTGGGCGGAGCACAGAAACTTGGACCCCTTCACGGCTCCTATCCCAGCAGTTCTAGACTTTCTCTCCCATACCTTTCATCAAGGAGCTAGTACTTCTACTATTAAAGTTCAGTTGGCAGCTATTTCCCACTACCACGTTGGAAACAGTTCAGGGCCCCTACCGTCCTCCAATATATGCAAAACATTCATGAGAGGAACCTTTTTGTTAAGACCCCCTATTAAAGATGCAGTGCTGCCTCCATGGGATCTTACCCTAGTTCTTCAAGCTCTGACTGGGCCCCCTTTCGAACCCGCGGCTTCAGTCGACTTAAAATATGTATCTTGGAAGATGGTCTTCCTGATTGCCATCACTTCTGCTAGGAGGATATCGGAGCTTCACGCTCTTTGCAGTAAGCCTCCATACATCATTTTTCATACAGACAGGGTCTCCCTCAGGACTAATCCCTCTTTTCTGCCCAAAGTGGCTTCAGAAGCAAATATCAACCAGTCCATCAATCTACCTGTCTTCTTTCCTAATTTCCAAAACAAAGGAGAATACAGACTTCATTGTCTGGATGTTCACAGACAGTTACGTTTTTACTTAAACAGAACAACAGATCTTCAAAAATCTGATCAACTTTTTGTTTCCTTTGCAAAATCCTGTCTGGGGAAACCAGTCACTAAAGTAACCTTAGCTAGATAGATTTCCCAATGCATTCTCCTAACATACAAAAGTTCTGGTCGTCCTGAGCCCCTAAGAGTACGAGCCCATTCTACCCGATCTATGGCTACTTCTGCTGCTTTTTGGTCAAGGGTTTCTTTGGATGACATTTGCTCAGCAGCTACTTGGGCTTCCTCTCATACCTTTATTACACACTATAAGTTGGATTTAATATCCAGCGGATGTGCATCTTTTGGCTCCGCAGTGCTCCGGAATATCCTTACTGGGGTAAACTTTCTGTTTCCCATCCACTCGTCAAGGTTTCTCTTGAAGAGGGTTAGTGAGGAGCTCTGCCTAATGTAGATTGGAATCTTGTTCCAGAGCATGGGAAGTCTCTGGGACAGGAATCTATCCCTCTAGCATGTACTATTTATTGTTGTGGTGAAGTTTAGATCCCTGGAGCGTGTGGCTCGAGGGGATATGGTTTTCTTTAGGTGGAGCATGTCCATCAATTCTGGGTTGGACATGGCCTTGTATGTCAGGCAGAGATCACCTCTGAGTAGGCGGTATGCAACCGAGTACAGATGGAGTTTCTTCAGTCGAGCTGCATTGGGCATCTGCTTGAGACCAGTGATCCTCTTGGTGGGGAACTTCTGTGGTCTTTCCAGTTGTTGCTGGTGTCTTGTAAGGTACATCCCAAATGGGGCATTGTACTCTATGATGGGTCTGATGAGTGATGCGTGGAGGGGCCCAATGACCTCTTTCGATCTGGAAGCAAACCCTTTTGTGATTAGGTGGGCCACATAGAAGGATTTTCTAACCACTTTGGCAATGTGATTATCAAAGGAGAGGTTACTATCTACTTAGGTCCCCAGATCCCTTATTATGTCTTCCGTATTTATGTGGTAGTTTGTGGGTACTTTGTTTTTTCCAAAGGGGATGACTATGCACTTTTTGGCATTTAGCTTGAGACCATGGTTTTGACACCAGGTATCTGTCTCAGTGAGACCCTTTTGGAGGATGTCTGTGTCAGCCGGAGGGTCAATTATAGCCCCTAGTTTGCAGTCGTCTGCGAACATGGTGAGCCATAGTCCTCCTGTGCTTGTCTGTACCTCTGAAAAGTATATGTTGAACAGGAGGGCTCCTAGGACTGAGCCCTGAGGAACGCCACTTGTAATCGGTTTAGAGTCAGACCTAGCTCTTGCAACTCTTACCATGTGGGTTCTGTCTGTGAGCCAGTTGGCAACCCATCTCGTGATGTAGGGGTTTATGTTCAGGCTGATGAGCTTGTCTATAATACCTGAGTGGGGAATAGTGTTGAAGGCCTTTGCGAGGTCTAGGTAGGCAGTGTGTACCACCTTTCTCTTGTTTATAGCTTTTGTAACTGTCTCAAAGAAGTCCACCAGGTTTGGGAGACATGATCCGCCCGTAACAAAGCCGAACTGGGTTGGGTCCAGTGTTTGGAGGTTTCCAATGTCTCTGTTAATGAGATCCATGATGATGCGCTCCATAGCTTTGCAGATCAAGCTAGTCAGGCTTATAGGGCGATAGTTCCCGAGGTCCGTTGTGGCTCCACCTTTGTGGAGCAGAATAACCGTTGCCATGCGCCACTCTGTGGGCACGTAAACTGTAGAGAGGCTGAGTTTAAACTGTGTGTTTAGGTGAGGGGTTAGTTCATCTTTGAGCTTGTGTAGGGCGCAGCCTGGGGCACCGTCTGGTCCCATTGATGCTGTGTTTTTGGCTTTGGAAAGGGCTGTTTTAACCTGAGTGTCTTTGATTTCAGGGGCACTACATTCTTCTGGTATAGTTATGGGCCCTTTTGGGGGTGAGAGGGGGGTGAAGTTTGCACTGAACCTGTCTGCCAGGATGTTGGCTATATCAGTCGGTTCAGTGTATTTTGTGCCATTCTGTACCAACTCCGAGCAGATCTGAGAATTGTCACTTAGATTCTTGACATAGCTAGAGAATGCCTTGTGGTTATCTTTGGAGTCCATGGCAATTTTTCTTTCGAAGCTAGCATTGGATGATTTTTTGAGGGAACATAGTTTCTTGCTGATACTGATCAGGGATGTCTTCCCTTCTTGGGATTTTACTCTTTTCTGTACTAGTTTCATCCTTCTATTGTATAGCTTGTTTATAGCAAGGGTTCACCAGACTGGTTTCCTTTTCTTGGAGGAGTGAGTCTTGGTTTTGTTTTGGATAGCACAATGCATACATTCTTGTAGGTGCCCGTAGAGTGCATTAGTAAAGGATTTTGCAGCTTGGACAGCGTTATCCTTTAGCATGGGGGCTTTGAAACTTCCCACCTCGGTCTTAAGTAACGTGAAGTTTGCTTTTGAAAAGTTTTTCACGGTGGTTTCTTTGACCGGGAATGGTGGCAGAATGTGGATATCCAGAGTGATTAGTTTATGGTCAGATCTAACCAGCGAGGGGTTGACCTCTCGTGTGGAACACCGGTCGCCCATGTTGGTGATGACCAGGTCCAAAATGTTGTCACCTCTGGTGGTGGTGTTAACCAGTTGATCCGGGGAGTTTGAGTATAAATTCTAGGAAACATTGGGCCAGGGAGTTCGTACTTGAGTAGTTCTCCCAATTTATGTTTGGATAATTGCAATCACCCAATATCAGAGTGTTTGGTAGGACCTTTATGTTTCCCAGTGTTTCCAGGAATGCGGAGTGGGGGTCCTGGGACATGATGGGTGATCTGTAGCAAGCTGTAATTTGACTAGCAGTTTTGCCCATTGTTAGTTGCACGTGGATGATCTCTGAAGCATTGTGCTGTACCACTAACCTGGAGGTGTGGGTATCCTTGATGAATATGGATACTCCCCCAGCTTTTGTATTTTGATCTGGGTTGTGGCTGAAATGTATGGTATGAGTTGTAGCGTAGTAGTGCTGGGGTGCTCTCTGGAGCCTTAAACCAGGTTTCTGTTACTGCATATATATCGATTTTTCTCCATACTGAGGAGTGCCTCGAGTGCGTGTTGGCATAATGGTTACGGTGTTTACCTTATGAACACAAGGTGCAGGGTTTGATTCTCACATCTGGTAATTGGTTAGGCTTGAAATGGCCCACAAGGCTAGTTAGCCTAGTACTAACCTATGAACCTAAGGGAACTGCGTTCATGTAACAAAAACCTGATTGAAATCAACCCATGCTATAACAGCGCTGGGGAGGCCCTATTCTTTTATGATGTCGCTAAAGTATGGAACACCCTCCCACCTGAACTCAGGCTACAATGTCACACAAGCACCTTCAAGGGCTTTTTTAATTCACACCTCTATGCTAACCCTCTCTGCAACTGCAAAGGCCCCCCTTGAAGACTCACTACTCCATATAAGTGACCCGCCGTATGCCTCCTTTGCATACACTATATTCTCACCTGATATATTCAGCTGATATGTACTTTTTTTTTTGTAAATATTGCAAATAGGGGTTCTACTCCTGAGTGTCTTATTGTTGGAGTATTTTATTGTTTTACAAAATTGTTTTTGTACTTCTTTATTTCTCTTACCTTGTATACCAGTTTTTTATTGTTGTCTAAACCATGTATGTACTCTGTTAACTTCCTTGGAGCTTTTCTCCCCAGGACTCCACTGAAAACGGACACTTTGTGTCCAGTTGGTTTTATCCTGGTAAAATAATGTTAAAATAAATAAATAAAATAATGCAGTCAAAATCATCATATTAAAGAGGACTTCTTCATTATATTGGCCAATAAAATTTGATTAGAACTGGTATTCCATACAAAACTTTGACTTGCAATAGATAACAGCCTCAAATTTGATCACCGTATGCAAAATGTCATCTCAAAAAACTACAGATTTAGACTACCTTAGAACAAATCTATTTCTAAGCCCTCCAGCTTGACTCTACAACTCCTCACCTTCCTTCTGCCTTTTCGCCTCCTCAATACTAACCAACTTACAGGTTAAACCAGCTAGCCAGACTACAACAGTAGTACAATAAAATTGCCACATTTGCCTCTTACCTTTAAAACAACACCCACCAAACCATAGTACTAGTGGTACGAACTGTTCAGCGTTTTTATATACCATCAGCTGCTAACTTTAACATTTATTATTTCTGAATGTAGGTATCTTTGTAGACTTTTTTGTGGACCTTTTTTTTTTCATTCTGTCCCATATTCCTTATCCTTTTATGCTTTTCAGCCTCTCACCTCTTAAAAATCTTTCTAGATAGCTGGACTGAAAGCACCCAGGTGAGATCTCTATTTCCTATTCATTTCTGTCCAAAAATCTGTATCAGCCTATCCATTCCCTCAGTGGTGAGATTCAAGGGGTAGGGAGTGGGTCAGCTAACTATAGTTCCTCAAGGCAGCCTAGGCTACCTTGTCAGTGTAGGCAATGTACATATGTACACACACACACACACACACACACACACACACACACACACACACACACACACACTTCCCATTCCCTGACTTGGTGTGGGAGACTGAGGCAGTATGAGCCAGCATAGCCAGTACAGATGGTTGATGCATGCAGCCACTGATAGATGTTACCAGTGCCTTGGGGTTAGCAGCCTTTCTCCTCCCGAGGATGAGTGTACCTGTAGTGTACAGGATAATACTGATGGGAGACTGGATATATGTGTAATAGGTCACTACTAGACTTCCTTGTAGGGAAGTTATTTATTTAGTTTTAAATAATCATATGCATAGGCTTTCTGGGAAGTACTGAGAGTAGTTATTTCATTAAACATAAATGAGGTTATTCTTCTCAGTACATATATAAATAGCAAGCTTGCACATTAGTGTAAGGTCCATGAGCTACAAGCTTCATCCTTGACATATCTCCCTCCGCTTAAATCTCCATTTGCCCACTGTGTGACTCTGAAAACCTGAATTAACTGGGCAATGTTCCCAGGTCACCCTAAAGAGAGGACCTTTTGCCTAGTGGTATTTACGCAGTTAGTAAAAACATAATCAAAAAAATAAAATGCATTTCTGAGGACTATTTCATCACTAGTAATATACATACATTAATTTTGTATGCAGTGCTATGAATAAACAAGTAATAACATGTAATATATTCATCCTGGCTATGGGTGAATGAACCTTGGGTAAGATTGTACCAGCTTCTAGGAAATACAACAGAATATGCTATTTGCAGGAAGAAATTGATCATATGACAGAACAGCATGTGTTATTATTTTACTGGCAGTGGCTGCCTCTGCATTGCCACCATTTCTTTATATTAACTCATTACTACCGCTGAAGTTATGTAAATAGTACTTGTGTATAGATGTTTATTGATGTTTGATAACACTGCATTTTTATACATGACAAACTGACAGTAACTTATAGTTAGCTTTACTGCTCTCCAGAAGGTTTAAAGCATTCTTACATTAATTGTAGGAATGTTGTATCTCTGTGTAAGGTCAGTCAGCATTTCCCATCCGTACTTTGTAAAATCTTTATGAATATTAATAATATTTGGTTTTGGCTCAAGTTGTAACTAAAAAATGGCTATCTAACCAGCCTCCTCACCCTGTTAAAAAAAAAAAAGTAAATAAACTGTTGCAAAATATTGCAACAACAGATTCTCAGAGCTTGCCCAAGTCCATGAGAACCAGTCAGTCTACTCTTGAAAGCAACATGCTGCAGAATGTATCACACAGCTACACCTCTTTCAGGCATCAAAATGAGATTAGGTAATTAGATTAAAGTACATTTACCATTGCTTTATTGCCAACACCTTCAGTATAACCAACACTCATTTAAACTAGTTGCAAATACCCAGTACAAGGTACTGAAAATAAAACAAGTCTGTACTGTAAGACCTTGTATGTTTGTCCCTTCAGTGCTTCCATGTATGACATTCAGGGATGCCCGTTCCATCTATGTAGATGATGCTTAATGCCAGCTTGTAAGTTTTCACTAGGCTAACAAACATGGGTTTGTTAGGATGCCTTGTGGGTTGATTAATTTTTTCCATTTGCTGATGTGCTACATCAAACCCTACTTTGGAGTGGTAACTTGTTGCCATATATTCTGCGTAATATGATCAGTCATATATGTAACAGTTTGAATTGCACTTTGAATGAAACACACTGTTTGAAACAAACACCATTCAGACTGCTGCTGCTTTACAACTCAATAAAAAAGTCTCTGAGCAACACCAAAGTACTTGTACAATGTTCCTCTGCTAAAAAATAGGTGTCTTGATCAAATGAATGGAAAAACACACTTTAATAAAAATAAAACAATGATTAAGTGCTTTTATCCACAACAACTTAAAAGCGCAGGTATCTAAAAACGTGCACTATTATTGTCCTTTCTTTTAATATCGTACAGGTGATCAAATATTCTATTCTTAAGACACCTATTGGTCTTACCGATATAAAATCCTGGACATTTGATGCACTTTGCTAAGTATACTACATGCTTAGAATTGCAATTTCCTCTCTTAAATTTTACCTCAGTCCTATTAATATCTTCTAATGCAATACTTTCAATACCCAAGATGGCTTGACATTGTTTGCATTTTCCACACCTCCTAGTATGCCCATCCCTAACACCTAGACCTCTGTGAGAGCTGTTGTTTTCTAACTTGTTCTTTATATTTTGTCCAGTTTTATATATAAATGTTGGAGTCTCCCCCACCTTTTTGACTACTTCCTCATCACATTTTAAAATGTTCCAGTTCTTCACAATAATGTTCTTAATGTGTTATACATATGTGTTTTATTCCAGTATGCAAGCTCGAATATAATTTTTGTCCTTTGGGTCATTTCTCGAAAGATTTACTTCTACTAACCCTGTACCTAAAACAGGTTTGTATCTATTACCCCATTCTTTCTTAACATATTTTGTTATGTCTTCAACCATACCCTTGGGGTAACCTCTATCCCTAAATTAGGACCCAATAAAATCAATTTCCTGTGTCATTTCCTCATAATTGGATGTCATCCTGGCAGCCCTGATACACTGCCCTTTTAATATACTTCTCATTTGGCTTTTTGGATGACTACTAGAAAATTCCAAGTATGAATTGCTGAAAGTGCCCTTTCTATATATCCTAGACTTAAAACCATTGGTAGTATGTGAAATGTATGTGTCCAGATAAGCAGAGCCTTGCCTGTTACAGTTATACATAAATTTTAGGTAAGTGCTAGTGCTTCTGCTTTATGGTATAGTTCAACACCCCCATTGTCCCCATGAAAGCCCCCCCCACTTCATAACATAGTATACTTTTGAGGTCATTGCACCTCAGAAAGGGAAGTATCCTTTGCAACAACTACTGTTGACCATTGTGCTGTTTTGACCAGCTGTGTAGTATTGCACAATTGTTTGATGCCATGTTGACAACATTAGCTACAAACACAGCAAATTAGTACCATGCAGTACTTTAAAATAATAAGATAGGTTTGCATTCAAAATTACATTACTTTAAAATAATAAGATAGGTTTGCATTCAAAATTACATTTGTTTCTCTTGTCTTCTTCCACTCAACTTTTACACTTCTTCTTAGTAACAATAAACCCTTGAAAAGGATGACTGTAAATTTTCACTGTGCATGTTGCCTTTATCTTGGTTCTATAAAATACTGTGTTGCATACTTATAAATCAGTTTTTGGGGCTTTAAGTCTGGGCTCCAGCTGATGCTGTTTTCTGAACTTTGAGCCTGACTTCTAATTTAGAAATGGAATGCAATTTGACTGGGCCTGGAAGTGATGAATTAACATGGGAGCTGGCCTGCTGGACTTTGTGTTTATGATGGCTTTAAATGTCACCAGTGGCTTTAGATGGAGAATAATGTAGCTAACAAAGACATTTTATAAGCTGCGGTGGTAGTGCTGCGGTAGCGTTGTCGCCTCACAGTAAGAACCTATCCAGTTCGATTCTCAGCTAGAGCGTCTTCTGCGTGGAGACATGCGTGAATGGGCGTACCTTCATTGAAGGTTGTGCGTCAGGGCTGGTAACTCAGCTTGTAAAAATCAACTACCAATCATTAGCGGACTGGAGTTCCGCTGTGGCGACCCCTAACCGGGAAAAGCCGAAAGAAACAACAACATCAGGTGGACTTCTAAGCCTGCAGTACTATTTGTAAGCCGCTATAAAAAAAATACTAATGTTTAAGAGATTTAAAAAGGAAGAAGTCTATTAGAAAAATTTAATAAACTAAAGAATAGGATGGGTAAAATCACATATATTGTCAGATTGTTGATGATTTCAAATGTGTAGGACAGATGTGCTTTTTCTAACACCTTCATTGAACTATTCACTTAAGACATATTTAAGCATGCATTCATATAAAAGAAAACAAACCATGTTAACAGTTACAAACATTATACATCACATATATTGTTTTATAGAATTAAAATCAGTCTGTCATCACATAAATTGAGCAATTCTTGCCTTCCCTCGAACCTCATTCCTCCTCAAAACATTATTCTGCATGTATTGGTCCCACAATTTCCATTTTTTTTTCTTATGTAATCTGCTCCTACCCTTTTCTAAAGATCCCACTTCCAGTTCTTTTATCTGTCACAATATTCACTACGTCAAGTATAGCTGGTTTACATTTTGATTTCCATTTTCTAGTAATTGCTTTTTTTGGTGGCGACCAGAATTAAAAGTAACAAGGTCTTGCTATGTCTAGGCAATCCAAATCCTATATACCAGCTCAAAAAGTCATTTCCAATAATACTCATTTGCTTGCCCAGTATTCCTGGCATAATACTCTGTAGGGATTTTTTAAAGCCTGCCAACGTATCCTATGTGGATTGCTCCAAAGTCCTATCTCTATACATGGTCTCCTAAAGAATACTGAGAGGTGATCTATGCCTAGCGTACAAGGCATCCTTGGACCATAATCTGATGAGCCTTTTACACATCTTCAAAACAAACAGCATCAGGACTACTAGAAATAAAGACCTAAATTTTGCTTGCAGTGTAAATAGGACATGCTGGAGAAGACAGATATGTATCTCAGAGAATTCCCTTTCTCTGGAACAGGCTCCCCATCCTTGTGAAACAAACTCCCTCTCTAATCCTATTTAAGTATAACTTGGACCATTGGATGAGAAATCAGAAATTTACCCCTGGTCTGGCGCCCATTTCATAGCCAACAATCACCCCTATATAAACATCTGAAATACATAATTAGTGGGACACATTTGGATTGCACAGCTAGGCTTATAAAGACCGTAGTGATCATTAGCCTACTATACACCTATGAACCTGCTACACTCCTGAAACATTTGTTCCCAGTTACTTCTTTCTTTCCTATAACATCTCCAGCATTTGCCATCTACCTGAGGAAAAATTCTTTGGAGTCTGCTTGGGGTATAACAACATCTATGCAGACACTTCCAGGCAAAAATCCTAAATCTTCTAGACTTGGTTGCATTTTTCTGGGCCATACATACGTCCTCCCATTGTTTCTTTGTGAATTGCATGTCTGATCTCACTTCCCAAGCTTTTCTGACCTCTTCTGATTGATTCCTGTAGTTATCATGGAATATTTAATATGCCATACTAATTATCCCTTTTTCTAACACCAGCGTCTGTTCTAGATTCATTTAAAAACTCAACCAGTGCAGGTATTTCATTTAGGTTTCTCCTATCCCTTTCTCTTTGTCTATACTCTGATATCAATCCCTGATAAGGGAAGCACTCACCAGTATGAAAACCAAATGTCTTCTTGGCTTCTTCCCATTCTATTGCCTTTCCTTTTCTAATTATTTGTTTCCAAATACCTTGGTTCATTTGCTGGGAATCTACCCTCTTTTTTGTTACATTTTCACTTCTTGGTCTCCCGGATACAGCGTTACCATTACAAATCAAGTCCTAGTCCTGTCCATAAGCAGCATTCCCTGCTGAAAGCAGATTATTCCAAAATTTTCTTAAGCTCCATAATAACAGTAGGTGGAATATAAATACATGCCAGCATAAACCTCCTTCCTAGTCAGTAGTCCTTTACTACCACAAATCTACCATTACTGTCTTTTTTCCTCCTTCTATCACTTTTGGAGTGCTTCTAGCAATTGGTATAAGTACTTGCCTTTTCCTTGGACCTGATATTCTGCTGAATAACCAGCCTGAAATTGTTTCCTTATCAAATTCACATGCTTCTTTCCAAATGTGTCTCCTATAGCATTGCTGTTTTCACTCTGCATTTCTTAATACAATTCGGTACTTTTACCTTTTTGTCTTTACCTGTATGGCCATTCACATTTCAAAATAATGTATTTAATGTAGCCATTATGATCAGAAGTTATTATTCCCACCTATTACATATAACAATATAAGCTTCTGGTGTCATTCTAATGGGATCCAGTATTTGTCTGCCTGGGACGACATGATCGACAGACCATGAAGCTTTGCCAGAGATGGCCTGCACCTGTTGCCCTTGGGATTCCGGATACTGGCTAAGGCTCTTGCCACCCCATATAGTGCCTTTTTTATGCAAGGTTCAAATGACAAATTCACCACCGTAACAGGTACAAGCAAGCAAAATCTGAGGGTAATGCTACTCAATGCTAGAAGTCTAAACCTCAAAATGTACTCACTCGAGGCACTCCTTAAAATGGAGAACATCGGCATCTGTGCAGTGACAGAGACCTGGTTCAAAGCTCCAGAGAGCACCCCTGCATTACCAGGCTATAATTTATACCACACCTTTCGGCCACCTAACCCGGAATGGAGCACTAAAGGTGGAGGCGTGTCCATATTCATTAAGGATATCCACACCTCCAGGCTAGTTGCACAGCATAATGCATCTGAGATTATCCAAGTGCAACTAACTCTGGGCAAGACCGCAATCCAAATTGTAGCTTGCTACAGACCTCCCACCATGCTCCAGGATTCCCACTCCTCATTTCTTGATACACTGGAAAGTATTAGGGTACAACCCAACACCCTAATAATGGGTGATTTCAACTATCCCACCATTAACTGGGAAAACTGCTCATGTACCAACTCTTTTGCTCAACGTTTTCTGGAATTCATAAATTCCAACGCCTTGGATCAACTTATCACACCACCACCAGGGGCAGCATTATCCTAGACCTGGTCATTACCAATATGGACAACCGGTGTTCCACACCAGAGGTCAATTCCTCATTGGTCAGATCTGACCACCAGCTAATCAGCCTAGACATCCACATCCCGCCCCCATCCCCAATTAGTGAAACCACCATAAAAAAACTTCTCCAAAGCCAGCTTCACACTTCGTAAGAAAGAAGTGGCAAACTTCATGACACCCATGCAGACGGACAGTAGAGGTACAGCTGCTGAATCCTACACAAATGCACTTTATAAGAACTTACACGAGTGCATGGATCATGCTATCCCTAATAGAACCAAGATGCTATCCTCCAAAAAAAGGAAGCCAATCTGGTGGTCCTCTGCCATAAACAAACTCTACAACAGAAGAAAGAAACTGTTGCAAAAAAAAGTAAAATCCTATGACTGGAGGAACTCCCCTGGTCAACCTCAGTAAGAAGCTGAGATCCCTCATAAAATCCTCCAAAGCTAGTTACGACAACAAAATTGGCAGTGACTCTAAAGACAACCACAACGCATTATATAGCTATGTCACGAATCTCAATGGCAACACTCAAATCTGCTCTGAGTTACAGCACAATGGCACTAAATATACAGAACCAACTGATATTGCCAACATCCTGGCAGATAGGTTCAGTGCTAACTTTACCCCCCTCTCACCCCCTAGAGGGCCCATCTCTATACCGGAAGAATGCAGAGTTCCTGTAATCATGGCTGCACAGGTAAAAAAAAACACTCCAAAGTCAAGAACACAGCATCCATGGGACCTGACAATATCCCAGGCTGCATTCTACATGAACTACAGAATGAACTGGCACCCTACCTAAGTACCATGTTCAATCATAGCCTCACCTCAGTCTTTGTGCCTACTGAATGCCGCACCATGACAGTTATCTCACTCCACAAAGGGGGAGCTACGATGGACCCCAGGAACTAACACCCCATTAGCCTGACGAGCCTGGTCGGCAAGGCCATGGAACGTATCATCATGGAACTCATTAGCAAAGACATTGGTACTCTCCAAACTCTGGACCCTACCCAGTTTGGATTTGTAAAAGGCAGATCATGTCTCCTAAACCTGATTGACTTCTTTGAAGCAGTCACCAAAGCCATAGATGAGGGTAAAGTGGTTCACACAGCTTATCTAGATCTCGCCAAGGCTTTCGACACCATCCCCCACTCTAGAATTATAGATAAGCTCACAAAACTAGGTATAAATCCCTATGCCACAAGATGGGTTGCCAACTGGCTCATGGACAGAACCCACACTGTGAAAGTAGCGGACTCCAAATCCGACTTCAGACCAGTGACAAGTGGAGTACCACAGGGTTCAGTCCTGGGTCCTCTCCTGTTTGGTATCTACTTCTCTGAAGTACAGGCTAACACAGAAGGTCTTTGGCTAACAAAGTTTGCAGATGACTGCAAACTAGGAGCCATAATCGAAACTCCTAACAATGTGGAAATACTACAAAAGAGCCTCACTGAGACAAATACCTGGTGTCAAAGCCATGGCCTGAAGCTCAATGCCAAAAAGTGTATTGTCATCCCCTTTGGTAAAAACTCTGTACCCATGAACTGCCACATAGCTGGTAGTCTACTTAACGCCAAAAATTTGATAAGAGACCTTGGGACACAGGTGGACAGTAGTCTCCCCTTTGACAATCACATCGCCACAGTGGTCAGGAAATCCTTCTACGTGGCTCACCTCATCACAAAAGGTTTCTCATCCAGAAAAAAAGAGGTCATTGTTCCCCGCTACTCATCACTCATTAGACCCATTATAGAGTACAACGCCTCTTTTGGTATGTACATCACACCATTATAGAGTACAATGCCTCTTTTGGTATGTACATCACAAGACATCTACAACAACTGGAAAGGCCACAGAAATACCTCACAAAGAGGATTACTGGCCTCAAAGAGATGCCCTACGCAGACCATCTCAAAAAACTCCAGCTTTACTCCATCGCATATTGCCTACTCAGAGGCTATCTCTGCTTGACATACAAAGCTATGTCAAACCCAGAGCTGTTGGATATGCTCCACTTAAGGAAATCCCAATCCCTCCGAACTACACACTCTAGGGACCTAAACCTTGTCACCACAATAAACAGAACATGCTGGAGGGATAGATTCCTGTCCCAGAGACTTCCCATACTCTGGAACAGACTACCTATCTATGTCAAACAGAGCTCCTCATTACCACTCCTCAAGAAAAATCTTGATGATTGGATGGGAAATAGGAAATTCACCCCAGGGATCACTTCTGTGGCTCTGCTCGACAGGAGCACAGGAAAATAAATTTTCTTGGGTGGTGAAAGCAGGGGTACCTTTTTGGCTAGGCTTATAAAGGCCCTAGGGCCAATAGCCTAGTATCTACCTATGAACAGCAGTTTAAAATGTCTATTTCCACCTTGTGTTACATGCACCAACTAAAGTTTGCCAGTTTGACCCTTTATACAGTTAGTTCTTGCCGTTTTTGTCATCTTTGTTTGAACCCATATCATACAAGATTTGTTTTAATGAAAACTCTCAAACAAACCAAGAAACCCTTCAAACATCCCCATAACATATTAACGTAAAAGAAACACAAAAAATATGTACATCTTCAAATAATGAAGTTTAAGCCTCCTGATAGGAACAGTTTTCCCAAATCGAGAGCCGCACCCTCAGGTATTAACTAACATAAAATGAAGATTAACCACACTTGCTATTACTGTTTCTCTTTTTGTCATATCTTTATTCCTCTTGCAGATGTGAAAATAGCTTGTATGCTTTCATAAAATATTGACTTGTAGCCTGAAGAAAAAGTGCACTGGCTATCTTTAAATAAAACTAAATTATACAATGTACTAGTAAATGCATTAAAGTATTTAGTTACCAGAAATATGCGATCTCTTATTCACTTCCAATAATTTCAAACTTTCTTTTTTACTGCTTGTTCTTGCACCTTTTAATTTTCATTTTTCTCAGTAAAAAGTTTCCAGACCTCTTGATTTATTTCCTTCACCTTTAGTCATCTTAATTCCACGTAAACCTAAGAACAGAATGTACTTCTCAACTAGCACTAAACATTTATTTGCTAATGGAAAAATGTTCATTACATTGTGGTCTCTCATTTTTAAAAAAATTACTTAAAAATGTCATTGGGTTAAGCAAAGGGCATTAATCCAGGCATTCACCTATGCAAAAGTAACAGAAAACATTTCAACTCAACATTTATTATAATCACTGCACTTTTATACCCCAACAGCACAATATTACATCCTGTTAATTCAAACATGCTTTTGTCCAGTCTTTCTTCTCTTTGCTTTGTAATTTCTACATTTCTTAAAACTTAAAAAAAGAAAAAAGTACTTGTTTACTTTAGTATTTTATCCTAGTCAACAACCACTGAATATGCTTTACTATATAACACACAATTTATATCTTGAAATGTTTTATACAAATATGGTTAAGAGCAAAACACGTTTTACTTGCTGTTACTTTATCTTTTTTTCTCTTTTTTTTGCTTTTAGTGACCTTCAGACAAAAATGACATGGAGGGGTATATGCCTGTCAGTCCCCCAAAAGTTTAACAAAGTCAGCAAAAGTCCAATTTTTCTCCATCTCTTTTTCTTGTAAAGCCATATTTCACAAATGTGACTGATACTTTATAGTCTCACATTTATTCAGTAATTTCAGTGTTGCTGGTCTTCATGTTCATCACCATCTCCCATCCCCAGACTTCATTTCAAATCCAAGGTA